>NC_056747.1:490808094-491050594 GCF_019279795.1 Protopterus annectens
TATCAATTATGGCCCAGTTTGCAGTCATCTGCGAACTTTGTCAGCCACAATCCTCCTATGTTTGCCTGTACCTCGGAAAAATAAATGCCAAACAAGAGGGGTCCCAGAACTGAGCCCTGTGGGACACCGCTTGTGACTGGCTTAGAGTCTGACATAGCTCCAGCAACTCTGACCCTGTGGGTTCTATCCTTGAGCCAGTTTGCAACCCATCTCGTGACATATGGGTTTACATTTAAGCTGGTGAGTTTGTCTATGATGCCCGAGTGTGGTATTGTGTCAAAGGCTTTTGCAAGGTCAAGGTAGGCTGTGTGAACTGCCTTACCTTCATCAATGGCCTTAGTGACGGTTTCAAAAAAGTCGACCAAGTTCAAAAGGCAGGATCTGCCCTTGACAAAGCCAAATTGGGTAGGATCCAATGTCTGTAGGTCCCCAATGTCTTTGTTTATGAGTTCCATAATGATCCTCTCCATAGCTTTGCAGACCAGGCTCATCAAGCTTATGGGGCGGTAATTTCCAGGGTCCGTAGAAGCACCACCTTTGTGAAGTGGGACCACTGTTGCCGTACGCCACTCTTTGGGTACGTATCCTGTAGTAAGGCTAAGATTAAACAGCAGCCTTATGTTTGGGTTTAGTTCCTCTTGGAGTTCATGTAGCACACAGCCCGGGACACCATCCGGTTCCATTGATGCTGTGTTTTTAGCTTTAGAGAGGGCGGCTCTCACCTGGGCATCTGAGATGTTAGGGAGGCTACACTCTGCTGGGATAGTTATTTCTCCTTTGGGGGGGGGAGGAGAAATTTGCACTGAACCTATCTGCCAGAATGTTGGCAGTGTCAGTGGGTTCAGTGTATTTATTGTCATTTTGGACTAACTCTGAGCATATCTGGGAGTTTCCACCCAGGTTTCTAACATAGCTAAAGAAGGCCTTGTGATTGTCTTTTGTGTCTTTTGCGATTTTTCTCTCAAAGTTGGCCTTGGATGATTTTATGAGTGATCGTAGTTTTTTGCTAGTACTGATCAGAGATGCCTTCCCATTTAGGGATTTTGCTCTGTCATGTAGTAGCTTCCTCCTTCTGTTGTAAAGTTTGTTTATGGCTGGGGTCCACTAGAGTGGCTGCCTGCCTTTGGGGGAATGGGTCTTGGTTTTATTTGGGATTGCATGATCCATGCATTCTTGAAGGTGCCCGTAGAAGGCATTTGCAAAGGATTCAGCAGTGTGGGTTGTGGTTTCCACTGGCCCAGGGACCTTGAAGGATACCACTTCAGTCTTAAGAAGTGTGAAGTTGGCTTTTGAGAAGTTCTTCACTGTGGTCTTTTGTGCAGGGGGTGGGGACGGGATGTGGATTTCCAGTGAGATTAATTTATGGTCTGATCTTACCAATGAGGGATATACTTCCAGTGTGGAGCATTTTGTCCCCATGTTTGTGATGATCAGGTCTAGTATATTGTCTCCTCTTGTGGGAATGGTGACTAGTTGTTCCATCACATTTGAGTTTATGAATTCTAGGAACCTTTGGGCTAGGGTGTTTGGGCTTGAGTAATGTTCCCAGTCTATGTTTGGGTAGTTGAAGTCTCCCAATATGATGGTATTTGGAGAAACATTCATACTCTCCAGTGTCTTCAGGAAGGCTGTGTGGGTTTCCTGAGTTTGAGAGGGTGATCTGTAGCATGCTACAAATTGTAAGTCAGTTTTGCCTATGGTTAGTTGCACCTGGATGGTCTCTGATGCTTCGTGCGTTGCCGCTAACCTGGAGGTGTGGGTATCTTTGATGAATATGGATACTCCCCCTCCTTTTGTGGTTCAGTCCAAGTTTTGGGGCCGGAAAGCATGATATGAGGTAAAACCTGATAGTGCTGGGGTGCTCTCAGGAGCCTTGAACCAGGTTTCAGTCACTGCACAGACATCGATGTTCTCCATACTGAGGAGGGCTTTGAGGGCGTGCATCTTGAGGTTTAGACTTCTGGCATTGAATCCAAACTGGCGTTCGCCGAACAAGTAACGAAAGGAAGAAAGAAGCTTACGCCACTACTATGCAATCTTGGGAACCGGCAACTTGTAACTCCTTCTAAACAATGTATCCAAGGTACCATCAAATAACAGCAGCAGCCATAAAGCGAAAAACACACTTTAATCCAACATAAAAACGAACACGAACAGCATGGAGAGTTAAGCGCTTTCACCTGTACACATCACAGGCTTCATCAGAACTAACAAACATTTCAGTTAACTGCCATTTAAATTACTTTTTTGGCGCCAAACAGTACTCACTAATTTAAAGAGACAATGTACCCAAACAAATTGTTTTACATTGCTATTTTCTTAAAACTGATCAATTCATCAATACATAATAAATAAATAAATATATTAACAACAATAAATAACTACATATAAAAATTAACTAAATATATATGAAATATGACTAACACTACATAATATGCAATAAAATATAACCATATAGTGTCCTAAACATATATCAAACAATAATAGTGTGTTGATAATCACATTAAAATGCTATAAAATTACTTTAAAATGCTTTAAAAATGCTTTAAAAATGCTTTAAAAAACTTTGAAAGTACTTTGAAACTAGCTTTGAAAGTCCATAAAAAATACATATTAATCAATTGAATGTGAGTAAAGGTTTGATTGAAATGTAATCATTCAGACCTGGAGTGGTAGAGGCATCCGTAAATATTTGCCACCACATTTCACGGTAGGATAAATATCCTTTCGTATCACCTCCTCTATGGTCTGATTTAATAACATCTATAATACCAAATGAAAACTGATGATCAGAACCGTATTGATTAATATGTCTATACAACGCGTTCTTTTCATCTGCCTTTCTAATACAATACATATGGTCATACATGCGTTTGTTGAACTGCCTCTCAGTTTTCCCAATATAGAAAGCTGAGCATTTTTTACATAAGGCTAAATATATAACATATCTCGTTTTGCAATTTGCATGCTTGAATTTAATACAAGTCCTAGAGATGTTATCCAACCTAACCATTTCATTAGTGTTTATCAAATAACACCAATTGCAACTACCACATTTAAATGTGTGTGTAAGTCTATTACTTGGTACTTTTATCCCTTTTTCTAGAATGCTTTTTAAGTTAGAACCCATTTTGTTCACAAAATAAGGTCTATTACCAACAATATCTGACACAAACACATCAGTCTGTATAATATTCCAGTTTTTAATTAAAATATCTTTGACCTTATGTGTATGTGGCCCAAATTCTAATATACATGTTCTACTTAAATCAATGGATTTACAAATATTAGTAAAATCTGATTTATGATTACCAGGATTTTTGTATAATGCACCTAACAATGGGATATATTTACTTCCCCAACCCTTAACTACTTCTTTTCTCACTTTGTCCATCATTTTTATATCATATCCTCTGTCTTTAAATAACATAGTAATATATGAAACCTCCTCTAACATAACACTATATGACGAAGTCATCCTTAGTGCACGAATTAATTGTCCCCTGTATATATTTCTCATTAATCTTTTGGGATGATTACTAGAATATTCTAAATAACTGTTAGAGAAGGTGGATTTCCTAAATATTCGTGATGAAAATTGTAAATTGTCCTTATACACAAAAGTGTCTAAATAAGCCAAACCTGTCACGCTTTGAGTACTAGTAAATTTTAAAAAAGTGCTACTCAAATTAATGTAATTTAAAAATTGATCTAAACTCTTTTCATTACCTTGCCATATAATATAAATGTCATCCAAAAAACGACAGTAATATTTAATATTATTATAGTATACATTTTGAAAAATAATCGATTCTTCCCAGTCCAACATGACTAAATTGGCAAACACCGGGGCACAGGCTGCTCCCATTGCTACACCTCTCTTCTGTTTAAATATTCCCCTTCAGAGTAGATGAAATTATAATCGAGTACAATGCTCATCATTTCCATTATGAGGCAAATTTTATCCCATTCATACTCGATATATTTCCTCATACTTCTGACAAATGCTTCTAGCCCTAGATCTTTAGGAATACAGGAGTATAAATCAATTACATCAATAGTAACTAGTATTAAATTGTCATTAATGATGTCTATAGGATATTGAGATAAAAAATCCCAGGAATCTTTCACTAAATGGGGAATTTTATCATAAATTGATTTTAACATAGTATCAATTGCGACACCTAATGGGAAAGTTTTAGATCTACTGC
The DNA here is from genome assembly GCF_019279795.1 of Protopterus annectens. NCBI lineage: Eukaryota > Metazoa > Chordata > Ceratodontiformes > Protopteridae > Protopterus > Protopterus annectens. The sequence goes on from NC_056747.1 coordinate 490,812,306, forward strand.
CAGAGACAATAGGTCTGAATGGTGGATCTTTTATACATTTATGTATCTTTGGTATACCTATTAAAGAAGCCATCACTGGATTATCTATTCTTAAAAAATTATGTGTCCATAGTGATGCGTTTATCAATTAAAAATTCCTCTATATGTAAGTTGATCCTCCTGTATGCTAAATTCACCTCATTTAACGACACAACTTCATAGTTGTCTGTGGAATGCAAAATGTCTGAAATCTTTGAAGAGTAAGTCAACTGATCATATAAGACAATTCCCCCTCCTTTATCAGGCTTCATTACACGAATAGATCTATCTTTTCTTAACTCATTTAGTGTTTTTATTTCATCATCAGATAAATTATTTATAATTTTATTACCCTTAAGTGTATTGTTCAACTGGTATAATTGTTTAATTACAGATTTCTCATATACTCCTATAATAGGATGGTTTACTGGTATAAAAGTACTCTTCTTTTTCAGAGTATGAGGAACATTATAACTATTCTGTCCGTTCACATCCTTATTTTTGAACATAACAGCAAAATTTAATTTCCTGGTATATAATTTGATCTGACTAATATTTTCAACCAATTTAAAATTAGTGGTAGGTATATATTTTAATCCTTTAGAAAATAAATTAAAGTGGGATATATTTAATTCAAAGTCCGTATAGTTATATATATTGAAATGCTTATAACTATTAATAACCCCTACCGTCATAATGCGTGATGGACTAACAATATTATTATCTTCACTAATAGACCTTACTTCATTAAAAACATTAGTTTCTAAGTTATCATTAAAAAGTGGTACACTCATCTCTATCAATGATATGGTTCGAATTTCTTCCACTTCCCTCCCCATTTCCAATCTCTTGTCTTGCCTATTTGATCGTTCTTCCAAAAATGTGAATTTCGATCAGTCCCTTCAAATCTATCACCTTGTTCAATACTTTCATTCTTATTGTAACTATATCTGTCCTGCGTATGAATATTCCATCGGTAGGCATTACCATTTTTATATTGCAAAATATCTCTCCTCATTTTGTTATTTTTCCTATCAAACGCATGTTTTGCATTTGATTCAGCCACATTAAATTGTTTAATATATAATCTTTCCCACTGTGTAAATAACAAATCTTTTAAAATCAATTCATTTAGTTTTTCAATTTCTTGCATACATTTAATTAATTTTTCATCATTAAATTTAATCAATAATTTCATATAACCCACTCCGCAATTATCAAAAAACAAATTAAAATCATTAATTACATTATCATTAATATCAATTCCCATAGGGTACTTAAAAAATCTTAGTCCCTTTGGTATGATATTAGATTTAATACATTTATTCAAATATGCATTATCTAATTTAAGTGAATTAATCAGATTGAGTTTTTTTCCAAACATATAAATAAAATCTTTTAATGACCCTTTCAATACTTCCTTATCTAATCCATCATCTTGTGCTTTTTCCTGGTCAAAGTCACAGTCTTTATTTAGAAATACTCTCAACTTGTTAACACTGCCCACTTTATCAGTATTTTCCTTAGAAGTACTGACAATATCATTTGCTTTGCCAGTAACAGTATGCGCATAAGTCTTTGTCGGTATCTTCCTCTTCGGTTTAGTACCAGTCCTCTTAGCCTCATCATCAGTGTCAATAAATGAAAAATCAAAGCTATAATCCAAATAACCCGCTCTACTGCTGTTTCTTTGCTCATAAACATGTGAATTAGAAGGTAGGTCAATACTGTTAGCAACAAATCTTCCATCACCCTGCCCATTCGGGATACTAGAAGGTTTTACAGTACTGTTAGAAGAATGACCATTGTACTCAGTTACACCGTTCACATTGTTGGTCTCATGTTCCATAGAACAATTCTCTATTAAATCATGTCCATAAGATTTCGAGCCATCCGCTACACAACATCTTTTGGCTTACAAAGGCAAGCCACTGCAATTAACATTGTCCTTGTCGGACCAACCAGTAGGCGCTAGGTTAACAATAAGCGATGTAAGTCTCTGTACTTCGAATTTTAATTCCAATAAATCTAACTGCATCTGCTGCAAGGAAATATCTTGTACCTTTGGTGGGGACTGTCCGGATTCCCGATCAGATTCCATAGTCAAACACAACTGAATCCAAACTGGCGTTCACCGAACAAGTAACAAAAGGAAGAAAGAAGCTTACGCCACTACTGTGCAATCTTGGGAACCAGCAACTTGTAACTCCTTCTAAACAATGTATCCAAGGTACCATCAAATAACAGCAGCAGCCATAAAGCGAAAAACACACTTTAATCCAACATAAAAACGAACACGAACAGCATGGAGAGTTAAGCGCTTTCACCTGTACACATCACAGGCTTCATCAGAACTAACAAACATTTCAGTTAACTGCCATTTAAATTACTTTTTTGGCGCCAAACAGTACTCACTAATTTAAAGAGACAATGTACCCAAACAAATTGTTTTACATTGCTATTTTCTTAAAACTGATCAATTCATCAATACATAATAAATAAATAAATATATTAACAACAATAAATAACTACATATAAAAATTAACTAAATATATATGAAATATGACTAACACTACATAATATGCAATAAAATATAACCATATAGTGTCCTAAACATATATCAAACAATAATAGTGTGTTGATAATCACATTAAAATGCTATAAAATTACTTTAAAATGCTTTAAAAATGCTTTAAAAAACTTTGAAAGTACTTTGAAACTAGCTTTGAAAGTCCATAAAAAATACATATTAATCAATTGCATGAGAGTAAAGGTTTAATAGAAATATAATCATTCAGACCTGGGGATGTGGAAGCATCCGTAAATATTTGCCACCACATTTCACGATAGGATAAATATCCTTTAATATCACCTCCTCTAGGGTCTGATTTAATAACATCTATAATACCAAATGAAAACTGATGATCAGAACCGTATTGATTAATATGTCTATACAACGCGTTCTTTTCATCTGCCTTTCTAATACAATACATATGGTCATGCATGCGTTTGTTGAACTGCCTCTCAGTTTTCCCAATATAGAAAGCTGAGCATTTTTTACATAAGGCAATATATACAACATATTTTGTTTTACAATTTGCGTGCCTAAATTTAATACAAGACCTAGAGATATTATCTAACCTCACCATTTCATTAGTGTTAATCAAATAACACCAATTACAACTACCACACTTGAATGTGTGTGTAAATCGATTACTTAGTACATTTAGCCCTTTTTCTAAAATACTTTTTAAATTAGAGCCCATTTTATTAACAAAACAAGGTCTATTACCAACAATATCAGACACAAACACATCAGTCTGTATAATATTCCAGTTTTTAATTAAAATATCTTTAACCTTATGTGTATGTGGCCCATATTCTAATATACATGTTCTACTTAGATCAATAGATTTATGAACATTAGTAAAATCTACATTATTATTAGCGGGATTTTTATATGATGCACCTAATAATGGGATGTATTTAGTTCCCCAACCCTTAACCACTTCTTTTCTCACTCTATCCATCATTTTCGTATCATATCCTCTATCTTTAAATAACATAGTAATATATGAAACCTCCTCCAACATAAAACTGTATGACGAAGTCATCCTTAGTGCACGAATTAATTGTCCCCTATATATATTTCTCATCAAACTTTTGGGATGATTACTGGAATATTCTAAATAACTGTTAGAGAAGGTGGATTTCCTAAATATTCGTGATGAAAATTGTATATTGTCCTTGTATACAAAAGTATCTAAATAAGCCAATCCTGTCACACTTTGAGTACTAGTAAATTTAAGAAAAGTGCTACTCGAATTAATATAATCTAAAAATTGATCTAAACTCTTTTCATTGCCTTGCCATATAATATAAATGTCATCCAAAAAACGACAATAATATTTTATATTATTATAGTATGCACTTTGAAAAATGGTCGATTCTTCCCAGTCTAACATGACTAAATTGGCAAACACCGGGGCACAAGCTGCTCCCATTGCTACACCTCTCTTCTGTTTAAATATTTCCCCCTCATAATATATGAAATTATAATCCAGTACAATACTCATCATTTCCATTATGAGACAAATTTTATCCCATTCGTACTCAATATATTTCCTCATACTTCTGACAAACGCTTCTAACCCTAAATCTTTGGGGATACAGGAGTAAAGATCAATTACATCTATAGTAACTAATATAAAATTGTCGTTAATAATATCTGTAGGAAAATGTGATAAAAAATCCCAAGAATCTTTCACTATGTGGGGAATTTTATCGTATATTGGTTTTAACATAGTGTCAATAGCAACACCTAATGGAAAAGTTTTAGACCTACTGCCAGACACAATAGGTCTAAATGGTGGATCTTCTATACATTACATCAGGCATTGAGCAGCATTACTCTTATTATTTTTCCACTTGTGTTTTCTAGGGAGGTAGGTTTGTCATTTGAGCCTTGCCTAAAAAAGGCACTATGGGGGTGGCAAGAGCCTTGGCCAATATCCGGAAGCCCAGGGGTGACAGGTGCAAGCCATCCCTTGCGAAGCAGCGTGGCTTGTCGAGCATGTCATCCCAAGCAGACAGACATTGGATCCCCTTTGAATGACACCAGTAATTAAGCCAATTGTTGAAATTGATCATTATTTCTTTGTACGTAACACAATCCCAGCAATAAAACCTCCAAGGTCCTCACCTCCAAATGCAAAAATTCAAGTAGAGGAAACAGGAATGAGGAACTCCACGATGGTATAGCAGATAAAACACTTCTTTATTATAACAAAAAGAACAGGAATGATGAGCGCTTTCTCGTACACAATGTACGCTTCTTCAGATCTGATTATTTCTTTGTACTGAGGTATCATTCTTGGTGAGGGCAGGATACTACTCAGGGTCAGGGTCATACCCGCCTGGGCTACATGATCAGAGAGCTCTTCCATGTCTCTCTTCATGTAGTCCAGGGAGGTACATCTCAGGTCATTCACACCAACATGAACAATGACAGAGTCATATTTGTACTTGTTCTGGAGTGACCTTAGTGGTTGTGTTATGTGGCAGATTCTGGCTCCCAATAGGCAGCTAACAGTAACCTTCTCCTTGTCCAGCCTAGTGAGTGGGGCATCAGTGTGCCTGACTATTGAGTCACCTATTACTATTGTGTTAGGTATGTTATTTCGCCTTAAGGGCTGTGATTGTGCGGCACATTGGTTTTGTGTTTTATGTGTTGTCGGGTTTGTGATGGGAGGTGCAGGTTTTGTGGGTATCTGCTTTGGAGCTCTCTGATGCTTTTGCAGGTTTTTATTTAGAGCCTCCGAGTATGATTGCGTGTATTTATATGTATTTTTTGCCAGTGCTGGTTTAGTAGGTCTGTGTGAGGCTGGAGGTGTGGTGCAAGTGTTAACCTTCTCCTCATGACTGTCTGTTCCAGTCTTGGGTGGAGAGACCTTAGCCTCCAGTTTGGCTGTATAATTTCAGCTCTCGCATATGTTAGTGTTTTGTGGTAGGAGGAGAGGGCTGTCTGTGTACATGAGGTAGTTGTAACATTGCCTCAGGATACCCAGATTCATCAGCTGGGCTGGAGAGTACACCTGAAGTTGCCCTTTGATAATGCATGAATAGCAGGGTGAGCTGCTTAGTCGCTCGGTGAGGGGTGGATAAAGAGCCTTGCCCTGTTGGGCAGTCAAGTGTCGGGGTATATTAGTGCTTGCTATTAGGTCTGAGCAAGTGCTGGACTGTAGGATGCTTTTTGAGTGCTTAGGTTGAGAGTTAGACTAGTTTCAAGTGAAAAACTGAAGAGGAGACTTAGTGGAGCCGGGAATAATTTAACCCTAGCTAACCAGTGCTGCCCGGCACACAAAACCATGCAAATGCAATTTTTAAACTATTAACTTCTGGGCTGGAACCACTCCTCCAGGGACAGATGGCTGCTCAAAGTTCCCCTCTCTCACAGGTGAGCAGAGAACTTCCCTCTATCCAAGTAAAGTATGGGCAACTTATAAACTTGTAACACAGCCCTGAATTCAGCACTAGCCTGAAAACTGGACTATACTAGCTTAGAAAGGCAGGAAACAAGAATTTTTTTTTTTGAAAAGATAAGGCAAAAACAGTAAAAAGTACACTTAAAACAGCTTTAAATGACTACAAGCGATCAGAAAAGGCTATCGCACTTTAGTGTGTAGCCTACAACAGTTAAACAATTTATTTAAACAAAAAACAACTTTTTAAAAGTGCAGGCAGTCAAATAAGTACAATGTGAAAAAACGAGCTTTTAAATCACAATAAGTGCTGGAAAAATCAGCGTTTAGGCGGAAAACAGTTAAGTACAGCAAGAAAATACAGAAAACTGATAATCACTCCAAAGTCTCTCTTTTAAGCTAGAAGGCTTGTATCAGTTTAAGGCTTTCTAGTGCTTTCCAGTAGGTTAGTTACAGGAAAGATGGGAAACAAGCGCAGATGTGGTCTTTTAAACCAGAAAGTTGAAAGAGATGGACAACTTCCCGAATGATCAATAAACTACAATTCCTGGGCCAAGAACCACTCCTGTTGTGGTAGACAGGCTACCTAGTACTTACCACTCCCACTGATAAGCTAGAAGGCTGCACTCCAACACAAAGGCTTGGGGGGCTCAGAAGCTTACAAACAGTCCTGGATACAGCAGATCTGTACCTGGACTAGACTAGTTACGGGAAAGGTGGGGATCAAGCACAAACACAGGCTTTAAAACCAGAAAGTTGAGAGAGATGGAAAAAAATGCCCAAATTTGAGGCAGCTCTTAAGGTTCTTCTGCCTAATGTAAATAGAAATGTATTTCTTGCAATTCCCATTAATAGCATATGATCTTCGAGATGAATGTATTTATTGACATTTAATTACTGGAAAAATCCGACTGGGTAGAAGGCCATTTTCAGCAGAGGTCTTGGGAGAAAAGCTCCAAATTATTACAAAACATTTTAAGAACAATAATTATGCAGTCTTCAAAAAATAACACATCCGCATTTTAAATCACTATAACAAATTAGACATAATATAAAAATATTGGTTAAGAATCGATACAAGGTATATGACAATCATTTAATATTTAGAGAAATTTTAGACAGTTTGCAGAGAAATTAAAGGTAAGTTAGTCTAAAACAAACAGGAATTGCAATATGAAGTGAGGGCAAAACAGGCTTGTGGTATATTTAGACAAAAAGTCAGGGAAGAGAATTAGATAGCAGTAAGGAAGGAAGTAAAAATGAAGAGTAAGGAGGTATAAGGAATGAAAAGTTACTTTTCACATTAGGGATATAGTTTATCCTGGTTTTTAGCAAGAACAAAGCCAGATTTTAGCTAGGAAGTCTTTGAGTGGTTTTGAAAGATGGGAGGTATGAGTATGACAATGCCCAGCAGATTTGCTAGGCTTGTAGACAGGAGTTTTTCATCACTGGATCACAATGACTGACTGGAAAAACAGTTGTGTAAAATGTTTTTTAGTGCTGGACAGGCAGATGGATACTGCATAATTTTGTAGGTGGTAGGAAGTCGTGTATATGTTACTTGATGTGACAGTTCTAACCAATTTAGACTTTTCAGTGGTGGGTTCTGAAAGGGCTGTGTACTGCAAATTTAGTAACTTTTGTAATAGTGTTGTGCAGGTCTTAATTTTTGTGAAGTCTGGAGATTAGTAAGGATGGGAGCACCACAAAGAAGAGAGGGTGGAGATGAGTAGTGGCAAGTGCAGTTTTAGTTTCATCAGGGAGAGAGTTTTTGGCTCTAAAGCATCCCTAGTTTTTGGTGAGTTTTTCTTATGCAATTTTGTATATGAAGGTCAAATATTAGATTATCATCCACTATCACCCCTGATAGTTTGCTAGGAGAAGTGACTTTGGTATTTGTATTATTGAAAGAGAAATCTTTACATTTTTTTTTCATGAAAGAGGGATTTGTGGGGGAAAAAGTAGTAGTTTGGTCTTTTTTGTATTGAGCATGATTTATCAGTTCCAGAGCCATGCGGTGGCTGTTAAAGCTTCCTGAGTAATTTTTTGGAGGTATACCATGTTGTCAGATGTGCAAATGAGAATAGAAACATGTGTGTATTGTATTAAGGTGGCTTGTGTGAAAGTATAGAGGCTGTTAGTGAAAATGTTAGAGGAGGGTACCAAGAATAGAGCCTTGTGATACACTGGTGGTGACTGGAAGATAAGTGTGTGTGGAGTGCCATTTTACTGACTGATACCTATTAGACAAGTAGTTTTTGAACCACAGAAGGGTGGGCTGAGAGAGACCTAGTGAGGACAATTCAAGTAGGAGTTTGCTGTGTCCAGTTGTATTAAAAGCTTTAGAGAAGTCTAGAAATAAGGAGGAATCTAGTTTGCCATTATCTCTAACTTGATTGACAGTAATATAAGTTAGAAGGGCAGTGCTAGTACTATGGTAAGGATAGAAGCCATGTTGTCTAGGGGATAGGAGTTCTTCATGCAGCAGATAGTCTAGCATTTGCTTTTGAACACATTTTTCAAGTATTTTGGTGAGGGGAGATAAGATTGCTGTAGGTCTAAAGTTATTAATGTCTGTTGAATTTTCTCCTTTGTGCAGACAGCTAATGTGTAATTTTTTTCAGAGAGAGGGAATGTGGGATTCTTGGATAGACACATTTATAAGGATTGAGACAGGGTAGGCAATGCTATTGGCTGCTATTTTTAGGTATTCACTTGGAGGGTCATCAGCTGAAGAATAGTATGATTTAAGTTTGTTTAAGCGTAGCTTTACATAGGATGCGGGCGCAGGTTTGAAGGTGAAAGTGGATATGGTGATATCTGGCTGTGGGGTAGGGACAGGATGAGATGTTGAGGAATGCTTAGTTAGAGATGCTATACTATCTTTAAAATAAGAGTTGAACTGAACTATAGTACAGTTTTGAGTGGTGAGTTATCTGGAGAGGGGTTTGGGTTGAATTATTTTGAACACCTTTCTTGAATTATCACTTGTGACATAGGCAAATTTACATTTATATAAAAGTAATCAAACTGTATTAAGCTCACATTTACAAACATTATACTTCCCATATATTGCTATATATTACATAACCTAAGCAATATTACATAAATTATTCAATTCCTGCCTTTTTTTTTTTTTTAAACAAGAAACATCTTTTTTAAACTATCACTTACGACATAGGCAATCATATGTTTATACAAATGAAAACAAACCATACTGAGACAATCCTAGTTGTGGGTATTTTACATCACAAACCATACTGACATATTCCCAGCTGCAAACATTATACATCACTTATGATCTACCCAATCATTTCAGTCAGACATTACATAGCTCATTTAAGTCCTGCCTTCTTTTAAACGTCATTCCTTCCCTGTATGTATTGTTCCCACAATTCACATTTTTACCTATGTAGTTTGCTCCTACCCTTTTCTAAATATCTCAGTTCCAGTTTTATCTCTGTTATATTCACTGCTTCTAGTATAGTTGGGTTAGATTTGATTTCCATTTTCTAGCAACTGCTTTTTGTGGCAGCTGCCATCATTAGACACAGCAAGGCCTTACCATGTCTACGCAATTCCAGTTCTGTATCATAGCTCATAACAAAATCATCTCCCTTGTCATATCAATCTACCCACCCAGCGTCTGCAACAGTACATCCCACAGGGAATCCTTAAAGTCTGCCAACTCACCACACTCCCATATGTTCCCAATTACCTCTTTCTTCCCCTTCACACTTCAAATGTTTGCTGTCTACCTGAGGATAAATTCTCTAGAGTCTACTTGGGGTATAAAAATACCTATGTAAACATTTCCAAGCAAAAAACCTAAATCGTCTATTTTTTGTTACATATTTGAGAGTCATACATATATCCTCCCATTGTTTCTTTGTGAATTACTTATTCAATCTCTCTTCCGAATCCTAATCTCCACTGATTGATTCTTATAGTCATCATGCAATATTTTGTATGCTGTACTAATTATTGTTTTCTAATGGCAGTTTCTGTTCTAAATTCTACTAAAAACTCTACCAGTGCCAGTCTTTCATTTAGGAACCCCCCCCCTATTTCTTTCTCTTTGCCTTCCAATGAAGGATGGATATCAGAGTATAGGCAATCTCTAACCTGCAGTCCAAATAAATTCTTGGTGTCTTCCCATTCTATCATCTTTCCCTCTCTGGTTATGTGCTCTCAATACCTTGGTACCATTGCTAGTTTTCTCCAATAAATTCTAGCCCTCTCTTGTCTTATTATCTGTATCCATAATTGCAGTCATCCCTATCGGCAGAATCTCCCTTCTCCATTCCTGTTTTGGCTTAGTTCTTAGGATACTTTCTGCTACTTTATAGATATAATATTCTGCATGATTATTGTTATTCTCCTTAAAACCCTGCATCTAAAATCCAAATCTCACCTTGTTTCTTGAGCTTTCCCCCTGTTTCATCATCATCCCTCTCCATTTGAATTATAGTTTTCTGCTTGTGCTATGTATAGAAGCCTTAACTGTGTAGATCTGAAATACCCATTCAAATCTGGAAAACCAAATCCACCCTGTTCTACTGGAAGAATCAATTTATTTCATTTGACTTTTGCCATCTTCCCCTTCCAGATGAAGTCCTTCAGCTCTTTATTAATTGATATCCACAGCTTCTCCTCTGGTTGATAAAACCTGTCTATAAGACTAATGGGACTAAAAACATTTAACTGCTTGTATCTCCTTATCCATATCCATATCCATATCACAAAGCTTCCATTTTATCAGTTTTTGTATTATATTTTGTTTAGTCTCTTCCTGCATATCCTTAGCTGCCACACCAGAATAATCTTTAATCCATTCTCCTACATACTTCTTTTTATCATGTCCCCATAAAAATAAGACTGAAGTTTCTGCAGTGCCCACATTATGGCAAGACATTCCTTTTCTACAGCTGCATAGCATTCCTCCCTGGGTTGGAGCCTATGACTGAGATAAACCACTGAGTGGTCTTCTCCCTGTGATGAAATCTGGCTAAGTACAGCCCCCACCCCATGGTTCAAAGCATCCACCTGCACAACAAATTATTTGCTGTAATCTGAACTGGCTAACATAGGGGGTTCTCCCAAAGCTTCTTTAAGCTTCTGGAATGCCTGCTCACATGCTGGGGTCCACACTACCTTATCTGGCCAGTTTTTCCTTCTACGGTCTGTGAGGGGAGCATCTATGATACTGTAACTTGGGGACAAACTTTCTGAAGTACCCTGCTGTCCCTATAAATGCCCTCACCTGCTTTTTGGTAACAGGTGCAGGCCATGCCTGAATGGTTTCCATTTTGGCTAGTTCTGGCCTGGTCTTACCACTCCCCACTCTGTCCCAGGTAGGAGACCTCTGCTATATCCACCTGACATTTGCTGGGCTTAATGGTCAACCCTGCCCTCTGTAGTCTGCCCAACACCTCTCTGACATGCTGATGGTGATCTTGCCAGGAATGGCTGTAGATGGCAATATCATCTAGGTAAGCAAGAGCAAAATCTCCTGCTAGGATATGATTTACCAGCCTCTGGAAAGATGCTGGGGCATTTTTCATCCCAAAGGCATCTTTGTGAACTCATACCAGCCAACAGGAGTTACAAAGGCTGACCTCTCTCTCTCTAGCACTGGGAGTCAAGGGCACCTGCCAGTAACCCTTAGTAAGATCAATGGTAGCACGATAATTGGCCCCACCCAGCTGTTCTAGGGCTTCATTTGTCCTAGACATGGGGTAAGCATCTGACTCTGTGTGACTATTTAATTTCCTGTCATCTACACAGAACCTGCTGCTGCCATCCTCCTTTGGCACCAGCACCACTGAGAAGGCCCAGGGACTGCTGAACTCCTGAATTACCCCTAGTTCCAGCATTTCCTGTATCTCCTCCCTCAGACTCTCTCAGGCACTGTATAAAGGGCCTGCATAATGGGCCTTTGGGGTCTTGTATCCACATGGTGCTGCACCATGTGGGTGCACCCTGGTATCCCAGTGAACATGTCCCCAAACTCATGTAACACTGCTCGGATTTCTCGAACCTTGGTAGGAGACAGCTGCTGGGACATTGCTACCCCTTCCATCTAGGTGTCAGTCTGAGCCTCACTGGTGAGATCAGTCACCAGATCTCTCTCAGACTCCTCCTGCAATCCACTGCAAATACTCGGCACAAGGGCCTCCCTATCATGGTAAGGTTTCATCATGTTACCATGGTACAGTTTGTGCCCCTGCCTAGCAGTTCTACCACGTAGTTAACATCACTGACCTTCCTTACCACCTTGTAGGGTCCCTCTCAAGCTGTCTACAGTGTGTTGTGTCTGACAGGAATGCGAACCATTACCTACTGCCCTACAACATTCTCTCTAGCTCAAGCAATCCTGTCATACCAGACCTTTTTCTGCTGTTGGGCTTCTGCTAGTTTCTCCTGGGCCATGCCCATGAGTTCCCTGAGCCTTGTCCTGAGGTTTAGGACATATGCCACAACATACTCCTTGTGGGATTCACACTCGCCCTCCCAATCATCTCAAATTAAATCTAGAGGCCCCCTCACCCTATGCCCACACAGCAACTAAAAGGGTGAAAAAACTGTGGATTCCCGTGGAACCTCTCTGTAAGCAAACAGATGGGGCAATTATTTGTCCCAGTCCCTCTTAAACTGATTTGCAAATGCCCGTAGCATGATCTTGAGTGTGGAGATTAACCTCTCAACAAGACCATTAGTCTGGGGATGGTAGGGGGTGGTCTTTAGGTGCTTCACCCCACAGTGCTTCCACAGACAAGCCAGCAGGTTTGACATGAAATTGGCATCTCTGTCAGTCAGTATTTCTTTTGGGAAACATACCCTGCTGAAAATCTCTAACAAAGCATTTGCCACCTTTTCTGCCTCAATGGAGGACAGAGCCACTGCCTCAGGGTATCTGGTAGCATATTCTACTACCACTAGGATATACTTTTTCCCTGTGGAACTTGGGATACTCGGAGGCCCCACAGTATCCATAGCTACCCTCTGAAATGGCTCCTCAGTCACAGGCAAAGGCATCAAAGGAGCTTTCACCTTGTCTCCTGCCTTGCCTACCTTTTGTCACTGCTCACAGGTCCTGCAGTACCCTGTTACATCTCTGGAAATCCCAGGCCAATAAAAGTTCTGCATAATACACCTCTTTATATGTCTTATGCCCATATGACTTGCCAAGGGAATATCTTGGACTATGGCTAGAAGTGCCAGACGGTAGGCTCTAGGCACTACCAACTGCTACATTCTCTCACCCTTTAGCCCTCCCTCAGGGGGGCACACACTATACAGTATCCCTTTGTCCCAGTCTTCACTTGACAATCAGGTGCCTCACTAGCTACCTCCCTCAGGCCTTGTAATGTGTAGGGTTCAAGAGCTGAGCATGTTTCAAGTCTTTGTAACCTTTCCCAAAAATAAATAAAATAGATAATAGAGAGAGGTCTTAAAATAGTGCATGCTTAATTGAAGATATATATATATATATATATATATATATATATATAACTAGTGGCCAAAATCAGGAACAGGAACTCCCTTAAATAAAAGTGCTTTCTTATACAACTAAATAAGAAACTGAGAGATCTAATTAAATCCCACAAGGCCAACTACTAGGTCAGGATATCCTCGCAGACTAAGGACAATAATAAGGCCTTCTTTGACTATGTTTGGAACCTTGAAAGTAATGCACAGCAGTGTGCTGAACCTGGTGGTGAGTGGCACCACTTTTACTGATGAGGGTAACATAGTAAATCTATTGGCTAATAAATTCATCTCAGATTTCACCCCCCTCTCCTCTGCAGCTCCACCAGGTGAAATTCCCTCCAACATACAACACCTAACTATTAACAGGGACCAGATGCTGGCGGCATTCATCAAAGTCAAAAATACTGCCTCCATGGGTCCTGGCAACATCCCAGTTGCCTCCATGGGTCCTGGCAACATCCCTGGTTGCCTCCATGGGTCCTGGCAACATCCCTGGTTGCCTCCTGAGCAGTCTAAAACACATTCTATCATGACCATTTGAGGCATTCTTCAACTACAGCTTGAAACTGGCTACATTCCAAGTGAATGGAAGACGACAACAGCCATTCCCGTCCACAAGGGCAGACCATCAATGGATTCAGGGAACTTCAAACCCATTAGTCTAACAACCATAATATGCAAAGCCATGGAATGAATTATCATGTAAATGATAAACAAGGACATTGGTAACCTACAGACACTGGTCTCATCCCCATTTGGCTTTAAGAGAAGGTCATGCCTACTTAATCTGGTAGACTTCTTTGCGAGGGTCACAAGGCAATAAATGAAGGCAAAACATTGTATACTGCATATCTTGACCTATCCAAGGCATTCCGTACAATAACCTTAGCTCTCTAAGTTGGCCATAAATCCCTAAATAACTTCCTGTATTGCAGGCTGGCTCACAGACAAGGAACCAGGAAGTCAGGATTGGTGAGACCTCCTCCACCAAGAATCTGATCACATGCATAATTTCCCAGGTGTCCATGCTGGGCTCACTCCAGTTTGGTATCTACTTCTTGGAAGTCAAGGCTAATGTTCAAGGCCTCTGACTCACCAAGTTTGCAGATGGATATAAATTGGGAGCTATTATACAGATTCCCCCAAGACACCAACATCTTGCAAGAGGGCTCAGCACTGACAAATGACTGGTGCCAAATCCGTGACCTAAAACAAAGTGCCAAAAAATGTATTATAATGCCATTTGGAATAATTAACATGGGTTGACAGTTTCCCATTGATGAAATACCCCTAATAGTTGGCTTGGTTATAAGGGATCTGGGAACTTATGTAGACCGCAATCTGGCCTTTCACCAATATGTAGCCAAGATAGTAAGAAAATCATTTTGTGTTGCTCATCTTATAGGTAAGGGTGTGGCATCCATTCCAAGGAAGTTATAGTACCAGTGTAGTTGGCCATTATCAGACCTATCATTGAATACATGCCCTCTTTGGTATGTATCTAGCTGGACACTTGCAATGTCTGCAGTGGTTTCCTCACCAAATGATTTCAAGGCATGTATACCCTGTCCTGCACTGATCACCAAAAGGCTCAGTCTGTGTTCAGTCTCCTTCAGGCTGTCAAGAAGGGATCTTTGCATGCTTTACAGGGCTTCCTCAGATGCAGCCCTAACACATCTGTTGCACATCCACAAAGCAGACAGTACCAGAAACACTAGATCCAGGGGTCTGAGTTTCTCTTGTGACAGAACATGATGGAGAGACAAATGTGTCCCTCAAAGTATCCCCCACACTATGAAATAGGCTACCCATCCATGTAAAACAGAGTGCATCCCTGACCCTCTTCAAATGAAACCTTGGCAACTGGATGGAATATCATAAATTTATCCCAGTCTGGATGCAGTGACCCTTATGGACAGAAGCCGTCAATAAGAAAAGCATTATCCTAACAGACCCCTTTACAAATCCTTAATTACCTTCCTGGTAACATGCCCCCATATAAACATACATGATAGTCTCAATTCAAATGGTTTGGGGGTGCACATCTAGGCTTGTAAGGGCCCTAGTGGTCGATAGCCTAGGTAACAGTTTGGTACAAAACTAATTATTTTTTGGCAATTACATAACTAATTTACAGTTATTTGTCTTCGCTAATCCAGCATACATAAAGCTGAAACCCAATGTGATGCAAGTGCCTCTTGGCTGTCCTTGAATATTCACATTATAAACAGAGCTCAGTACATTTAATCTTCTGTTTTCAGACGCAGTTTTTAAAAATGTTTTATTTATAAATGGATATAAAATGACCTTTTGTTTTTGTATTTAAAAAGTGTTCTACTGCATAAAGATGTGTGCAAACACTTTTAAACATAAGGTCATTTGATCTTTGAGTTTGACAGTCACAGTAATGAGTTTAGGAGGGAGAGTTGTTTTAAACAAAAGGTCATTTGATCTTTGAGTTTGACAGTCACAGTAATGAGTTTAGGAGGGAGAGTTATTTACAAATTTAGCACATTTGGTGTAGATTTTATCAGGTTTAGAGATCTGGGTTTCATGTAGGTTGGTTAGTGCAGATGCTACACGTGGAAGTTGGAAGCAGAAAAGCTGATGGGTATGGTAGAGTTAGTGAGGTACTGTTTGGCTCTGTGTAACATTTCTAGCTTTTGATGATTTTTTTGGTGATTTCCTGTGACTGAATATCAAATAATGATTATTTTTTTAAATAAAACATTGTGATCATTAATTGTATTGTATTTTCCTAGTAGTTTGCTATGTGAGCCTACATTAATGTGATTCTATTTGATGAGACGAAGGAGACGTTGCTTTTGATATTGGAATAATATTTTGAGATAAAGAATATGATATTTGATTTCTTGACACTGAGCATGAGCCAAGTTTCTACAAATTTAAAAGCAATCTCAGAGATGTTATGGAGTTCAGAGAGCAACTTGGCTTTGCAGAGGATGGTGTAATTGTCGGCAAAGTGAATGATGAGATCATTTGCAGAATGTAGAGCCAAGTCATTAATGAAGGTATTAAATAAGAGGAGACCAAGGACAGAGCTCTCCAACTGCTGCTGATATAGGGAAACAGGGAGATATGGCTTGCTTTCATTTGACACTTTGACTTCTGTTACCAAGGTGTGATGCACACCAAGGTACTGTGTTGTTAAAGAAACCTACGTAGTTTGTTTAGCAATCTGTAATGTGATACTGTGTCTCAAAGGCTTTTGATAAATAAGAAAAATTGCAGATAATAGTTTATTATTGTATCTGTGGTAGTGAATTGTGTTGCTAAAGGATAGAGTAGAATCAGTGCTATGTGATGGTCTGAAACCATGTTATGATGGGGGAGAGATACTTTTAGAAGATATTCTAGTACTTGGGAATGGATACATTTTTTTCTAGGATTTTAGACTGGAGATAGAATGGGTACGAGTTGAGCTCATTAGAGGTTCCATCTTTATGAATTAGAATTATGTGGGATTGTTTCCAAATGTTCGGAACATATGACTCATAAATGGACCTATGATGAGAATGGATACTAGGCATACAATAACTTCTGCAACTTGTTTAAGGTATTCTGTAGACAAGTGTTGTTGGCCACAGCAGAGAAGGATACAACTGGATTTTGAAGTCTGTATGTTGAGTGAAGAAAAAGACAGAATTAGTGCATGTAAGTAAAGCAGACTGAGGGAAGGGTTAGCAGTAACGAGGGAAACAGATTAATGACATTTTTATTGAAAGCACAGGCTATGTTGTAGTCAGATTCATTGGAGTCTGAGCAGGGTTGGATGGAGTTACTTGTGTTGAGGAGCTAAAATATACCTGACAAGAGTTTTTGATGAGATTTGGAGTAAAGATTTTTTTGGTTAGTGATTTTTTTCATATCTTGACCAAAGTGGGCTTTAGTGAGGTTTCTCAGGGTACGATAGGCTTAAACTGAGGAAAGGGTATTGTTAGTTTTCCAGGTATGCCAGGCTCTCTCTGTGTTTCATGAGTTTCTTAATAGGTAGGGATAGGAGGGTGCAAAGTTGGATCGTTGTCTTATAATGTTCACTGTAACCAACAGCAACAAAAATAGCATTGCTTCTTGTTTAGTACAGTATGCTCTAACATGAACATTCTACTAAGTCTATTTTTTATACTGCACTATTCCAGAAAATTTTCTTTTTAAATCCTCTTTTAAGCCTGCTAATATTTGAGCATGACCAAACTATATATTTTCCTACATCCCTAATACCTCTTCTTCAGGCCTCCAACATTAGGAATCCACATCCAGAAACATCCTTCTGAAGCTTTGTGGAGTATTAAAATATTTGTGCAAACTCTTCCATGAAAGTATTCTAATCTTTGTCACTTTTTCACATATCTAAGATATTCGTGCAGGCTTTGCTACCCTTTTAGCTGATAGCATTTTCGGCTGAACCATAGACTAGATGAAGGTGGTCTCAGTTCTTTCTTCCGCCATCTTCAAGAAACTTCTTTCTTGCAAGTCTTGGGTCTGACTGACACTTTCCCTGTTTCAGCTACTAATTTGCTGTGGCCAGACTGGCTTCTTTGGACTGCTCATCATTGTAACTTGGTCTCTCTGGTGTAGCAACTACAGCCACTAAGGACCAAGAATTAGTTGCATCTTCTGCGGCTTTTCATTAGCCTTTACCAGGCAAGGGAGAACTATTTTTGTCAATCTCTGGTGAAGTAACAGGTAAAGGTTTACTATTTAGTCAAGTAAGGTGGTTGTTTCCATGATAGTATTCCTGACATGGGTTGCTCTTTTTTCAGGAAGTTTCCGAGGAAAACAAAATCAGTAAGGTATCTGACTTCTGTTTTTGATCTCTTGAACAGAGAAGACATACTTTGATTTCTAAAGGGATTGTTTCTAGCCTTAAATATTTTTTTATTTCTGTTTATCCACTGAATGTTAACAGGAAAAAAAAAAAAAAGATTTCCCTCTCTTCTGTCAATGTTTCCCTGTCAAAACAACAGGGACTGAAAGGGAAGCGTTGTTCGGTATTTCCCTTGAATATTCTGTTTTTGAGGAAAGTGTTTCTTCTTTTAAGTATAGTTTTATTTTCTGAAACCACAACAAAGTAAAAGATTTGTTTCAGTTGGAACAAACTGAAATCCCCCATTTCAGCAGATGTTTTATGACTTGTTACAACTGGACGTTCCTCAGCATGTTGCTGTCCCTCTTGTTTATGTGCTGTAAAGGATGTTTTCTTAGCTTGTATGCCTGATAGCCAACCACATGCCCCAAAAAATTCTGGTAGGTTATACATAGTACCTTAGACACTTGAAAAAACTTTTTCTTATACCTCATCTGATCCTGCAATTTCGTTATCAAAGCCATCTATTATTTTTTGTGAATGCTACCTCATTTCACTTATCAAGATGGGAAAGCATTTGATAGGTTTGGGGCTAAAGTCTTTTCTTATTATGTTTTATCCTTCAGAGGTGTGTATATTAAAAAGAAATATATACTCACCCTTTTTGAGAACATGAGCAAGTTAACTTGTCAGCCTTCCTTCTTTAGAGGTTAAAGTTTAATTAAACACTTCACTGTGTCCTCTTCTCATGCACCTAAACACTCTCTAAAGTGTACTTATAATTCTGATGATGATGTATCCAGAGCTGTTGCTTCTGTTACGTTATAAAAATATTGCTTAGTTACATTTCACAAACATTTGTGTAACATATTAAAGTTGTTCTGATTGGCCCTTCTGTTGCTGTGTCCTAAACATGTGTTGTTAGAGAGATACTGATGTAATGTTTCCCCATGTTTTTCAGCCCTCTTTGTCATAATTTTTTTTCAAGAATATATCTAGCAACCCAAGTAAAGATCAGACAGTATATATGTATCTATATCTATGCTTTATGTGATTTGTTGCTGCACAAATTTAAATTGTATGCTGACATTTTGGTGATATTCTTCTGTGGTACAATTGATCAAATTATGTTAAGGTTGAATTTCAGCAAATCAATCATTACTTAATTCAGGATTCCTTATATACCCACATACACACAGAAATGGCACAAAAAGTGGCATAGAGGCTCTAAGAAGAAAATGGGGGTGCCTCCCAGTGCCAAGGCAGTCCAAAAAGTCTGTATGACTACTTGGCCCAGAGAATCCCTTTAATCTGTCTTTCAGGCAAGATCAATCATGATCTCCAGTGGTATTATGTTTTCTCAGACAGATGGTTTCTGAGCATATTCCTACAGTAATCTAGATGGCTTGGGTCTCCTTTCTTTTTTTTCTGGGGATACCTCCTCATCCTATAAATCAAACTTTCTTCTCTGTAGTTCTGAAGCTATGGTTGTCTCGGTGAGTCATAATATTTGTGTCACCAGATGTGAAAGCCAGAGATTTGTATTTAATATTCTTCTGGTGCCAAAGAAATCAGGAACATGGAGAACAGTCCTAGACCTTCCATTGTTACCTCTGTTACCATCTACAGTTTTATGGTAATGTTAAATTTAAAAGATGATTGTCATCTCATTACAAATTGTACATCTTGGTTTAAGATTTTATGTCAGTCTTACTCTCTGAGCAATCCTTTACACCAAGGATATTTTCAAAGTAGCTGGCCCAAGAACTGCTTACTGCAGATTGGAATGCATTCACATATATTTATGAACAATGGTCTTGTTTGAAGAGTTTTTTTCCCAAATGTAAGGATTCTTTCACATGGGTCAAATAGCTCCTTTTAAATAGGGGGTTTCAAGTGAACTTTCTGGAATTGTCTGTCTTTCCTTCCCACATAATAGTTTTTCTGTGAAGTCTTCAAATGCATCCCTAGAAAGAGAGTATTCCTTGGGATAAAGTAGAACTGTTAAAAGAAAGGTCGCTACCTTTTTCCAGCTGAAACCACTGTCTTCTGTCTAGGAATACCTCAGGATTCTGGGTTTCATGGCCTCTTGACTTTCATGATCCACTTGGAGAGACTTTACATGAGAAAATTCCAGTAGTACATCTGGTCCATCTGACCTCAACACCAGCACCCCTTATCTTAGAATCCAGCCTTGGGATTTGTAAAAAGAGAGTTACAGTAGTGGGTAAACCAAGTATCTCTCAGTTCAGGTCTCCCCTTCTCCAGTCCACCTCTTTGTCAGTCTGTCAGAATTAAAGCTTCAGACTTTGCAGGACTGTATCAAAAGGGTAGAAAAGAGATAAAAGTGCAAGTTCTGTGGAACAAGGACAGGCAAATGCACATAATATTTGAAGAGATGTTGCCAGCTAACAATGCTCTTTAAGCCTTAAAATATCTCTGGTCTGCTGGATCTGTGCTGGTGAGCCCATCTTAGATTTCCTGGAAAGTAGCATCTCAGCTCATTTGACTCTTCAGGCTTCATACATTCATTCAGAACAAGATTATTATAGCAGACAAGCCTAATAGGACCAGAACAAATGCTTGCCAATGGGAACTACTACCAAGGGTTTTCCAGAATAGATCCATCCATGGAGAAACACCTCAAATAGTTCTGTTTATTAAAGGAATTCTGCTGCAAGATTTCATACAATGCTTTCTCATTCCCATGGACGTCAATGTTCTTTCAGGCCTTTCTAACCTTTCCACTGATACCAGAAGGACTCCCCAAAAATAGTGGTGGTGACTCCCTTTTGGCCTGTGAAACTGTGTTTTTCCTTTAATTTGATAGAGACAAAGGGCAATTACCACAGTTCCCTACTTTCTGGATTTACTCACATAAGGCAAACGTTATCTGATACATCTCATCCCGAATATATTTCTATTAATTGCCTGGACTATAAGTTTTGAGTTCGTTTAGACACTTTTTTTCCTGAGGACATGCAGCAAGCACTAACTAAAGCAAAATACCTGCTACTAGAAAATCAGATATGGGTAAGTGGAAAAATATTCTCTAGTTGCTGCCATACTAAGAGCCAGGGTCTTTTAAGGCCCATTTGCCTCTGTTTCTAGATTATTTTCATGAGTTATTGTCCCCAGGTCAGTCTTATTCTTTTATCAGTTTTATTCTTTTGGCCATTTCTGCTTGTCTGCCCTGTTATCCCTCCTTTTCTTCTTCTCAACTCAAACAGTTTTGAAAGGGGTTTTTACTTTCTTGTACTCCTAGGAAACAGTTGACTCCACCTCTTTGGGATCTTAACTGTGTGTCCAAAAACAGATTCTTACTCCTTTTGAACCAGCTCATCAGACTTTTTGTGTTTTTTTTAATTAGAAAACTTTTAAACTGACAATTGCTCCTTATGAACAAGCTCATCAGACTATTTGAAGTTCTTATTTGGTAAACCATGTTTCTCTTTCCTCTGATTTCTTCAAGAAGAGTGTCTGAGTTACAAGCTCCTAGGGTGGGTCAACCTTAAATCATTTTTCATCGGCACAGAATTTCATGAGAACAACTCTCATCTTTTATGTCTCAGTGGTTTCAGAGTTTACCTTTATCCAGTCTGTTATACTTCCAGATTCTTTACAGAATATAACAGCATGGTGGAAGGAATTCCATATACTCTGGATGCCCATAGGCAACTCAGATACTATTTGGACATAAAAATCCTTCAGGAAGGCTGATCAGCTATTTTTTCTTGTGAACATAAAGTAAATGACAACCAGTACAAAGCAGACATTTCATAATGTTGTTCCATGCAGTTTCTTCTGCTATTCTAACCTCAGCAAGCTACTTTTTCACAGGGTTAGGGCCTACTTTGTTAGATCATTGGCTTCTCTGTCTTTTGGAAATGGGTGTACTCCAGAAGTTTGCTATAGGCAGCAGCTTAGTCCTCTGTTCGTACTTTTCCAATTTATAATAGACTGAATTGCTTTCCCAGGTCCAGAACTACTTTTTTATATAACAATTTTCCAGGGGCTCCTGTAGTCATAAATACTTTCCTCCTGCGTATTTTTCTAAGCTATGGTAGTCTACCCAAATAGTTCAGGCTACTGCAAAAGTGATCCAGTGTTGAACATAGTGCAATCGTGTAAGTGGCACTTACCATAACAGTAGATGTTCTAACTAATTACAGTTATAGAAGGTGGCTCCTCTCACCATCCTCCTCCTAGTGCCTTATCTGTTTCTTGCAAGGTTGTGGACATATATATTCCTTGTATGTATGCTTTTTTACATATGTTTTATAGGTTTTATTATTTTTCCTAGTATTTCCCTTTCAGGTCTCTAGCCTTCGTTCTTGAGGGAAGAAAGCTGATGCTTTTTGGCACTCTGCCTTTTATATGGAGCTCTGCTCAATTTCCTGGGAGTTAGAGCACATGGAAGATGCCTTTAAGCTATGAAAAGCTGGCCAGTTGGTCATATCCTTGGCAGGATATAACCCACATTAGCTTAAACTACTCCAAAAGTGATCGATTAGAATGTCTACTCTTCTGGTACATTCCACTTACACAGCTGTACTTTGCATTTAGTAGCTTTGCTGTGAAGTTTTGTACATACACTAACACACACAGAGATGCTCAAGTTTAGAATCAGAAAGTGCAGGATAGAGCACATCAGGGTAGTGCAGTCTAAAAGAAACTAGTGCATGGATTATATTCTCCAGATATGCGCTAGTTATTAGATGTTTGATTCTGGAATTGGAAATATGAGGTCTTTGCAGTAACTATTACAAGTTTCTCAAATGTCAACACATCATCCAGGTGTACTCCAAATTCACACAACTAATGGACAAATTCCAGTATATTCCGAGCATAGAAAATTGAATGGGGAGGTATAGAGTCCAAAAAGGTTGGATAGTAGCATGAACCACCATTGCCCGTGTCTTTACTAGTCCATCTATAGTTATTATAGACTGTGTCAGTCAAGGAATGAATCCAGGCAGTTTTCAGATGTAATATAGTCTGACATATGCTCTGGGGAGGAGAGGTAGAGATGAATGTCATCTGCATTGAAATGTTACTTACGTCTCCCCTACATGGTCACTCTGTGTGAAAACATAAAAAAGGAACCAAACTGAAGCCTGGTTACAATCACACAATTCATTGAGTACTTGCAAAAAGAACTGAAACCCCAAATCCATTGTCTGAATTTGCCCTTAATGTTCAGAAGCAAACCAGGCTAGATTAGTGGAAGAGCCTATAGTTGATGAACAGACCTTCAATAGGCATCCATTGATCCACAGTACAAAATACATTGGGAGAAGTCAGGGGATATTATATCATTTGTGATCTCTGTTCCACTAGCATGCCCTTTACAATCCTAAGAAGACCAGTCTTAGTAGAATGTCTCACACTAAAGATCAAGGAGATCATGAGGTGTCAAATAGAAACACAACTAGACAGTATGATATAAGATCACTGAACATGTCTGATGCCATTCAGTGCTAACACTGAAATGAAGTTTTCAACCACTACAATGAAAATCAAAGCTTGATGCTATTTTGTTATGGAGAGCTTCACCTACCAAAATCTCCTAACCCCCTGCTTTGTTTTGTATACAAACTCTAAGACTGCTGTATCTCAGAATAAGGAGAATTCTCCAAAATACTTTAGCGTCAGACCTAATATATAATAATATCTATTCACATTATAATGTTCCCTCATAAAAGTGCTGAACATATGTACAATGTTCTTTCTGCTTTGGTCATGCACAGCTCACTGTAGAACATTTTCTCGCTGTTGATTCCTTAAAAAGCAAAGTTAAACATGAATTCAGTAGTTTTCCAGGTCATGCAGCTGTAAAGAACATTTCTTTAAGAGTTGAAGTAATTAAGGCCTGTTTTAATTAATATGGAAGCATCCCTAAATTCAGGGAGACTCGCACAATCTGGAAGTTAATGGCTTTAGAAGTTATAAAGCATCCTTTTACCAAACTTA
This sequence comes from Protopterus annectens, assembly GCF_019279795.1. Classification (NCBI taxonomy): domain Eukaryota; kingdom Metazoa; phylum Chordata; order Ceratodontiformes; family Protopteridae; genus Protopterus; species Protopterus annectens. The sequence continues at coordinate 490,836,600 of NC_056747.1, forward strand.
GTGAGTCTAAGATCTGTCATGCAGTAAGTCAGATGGAGAGCTGCAGCTGAATTTGTGATTATCTCATAGTAATATCACAAAAAAAAAATGGCCAACAAAATTACAGAGGATCTACTTTGAGGTCTCTGCAGTACCTTAGAAAAATACATGAGGAAAAGGAAGCCTGATTTTGGCAACCTTGTCCACAGAATTTTTGCAGCCTACTTACACTGAGAGGATGAAAAATCTTTGAGGACCTCACAGTTAAGAAAAAAGCTGGGCTTCATAGACTGCTAGTGTTCCCGAAAACCTTGTGTGAATGTTATGATGTTCCCATCTCTGGGCCAGTAATCAAGGAGTCTGAATCCTCACCACTGACAATGGAGAGAGGCATTCACTTGGAATACAAATGGGTACACTTAGTATTTCCAGATCCAGACCTCTCTGCATCAAGTACAATTTCCCTTAAGAGCACACATGGACCACAGCCAGCCCAGGGTCTGATTTCTTTATATGGGTCTCCCTCCAGAGCATGACTAAGGCTCCCCACTGGCACAGCTGTAGAGGTAACTCCTCAGCCAAATGTCCAAGCCAAGTCCTCTAGCAACCCTGTGAAACCACTGCTGTTTCTGCTCCAAGTTGCTGACACACGCACTTGGGAAAGGCTGGCGCAGATTACCTTCTATACCAACTTTGCTCAGACTATAAGATAGATTCACTGCCCCCAGTCATTTACTATAAGGTTCTTAAGATGGTATCCAATTACATTAAGTGAAGATAATACTAATACCAATGGTAATGCTGACCAACCAGTAAGACTTCAGGAGTGGCTGCAGTATCACCAAATGAATAAAAGTACTATTAAAGATTAAATATTTCCTAAAAGGGCCAGCTACAATGAAAGGTTTAAATATATTTAATAATAAATAATAAAAGCTCATGAAAATACTGAATATCTATTTACAATAAACACCAGAATTTCAGTCACAGGAAATATTAAAATTAACACAGCTGGAAAGATTCACACAATTACAGAAAAACAATACTCAACTATTCTCACTATGTTTTCCAGACTGATGTAGAGAATTACTGTTCCTACTTACTTAACAGAGCAAGGCAAGATGAAGTAGGTGAGTGATCCTTCAGGTTCCAAGAAATAGAAGATCTTTCTGTGTCAGGTTCCAAGAAACGGACTATCCTGAGACTTCTGTCTCACCTAATATTAAAACATTATTTCCATACACAATGATATCATGTACATCTGGTCATCTGACTTCCGATTCCCATGCAATCCTCCATTGTTAGAAACTGTGAGGATTTAGCACCTACATGTCAATAATACACACGTAAGAGCATTGACCAGATCTGGTGCAAGTTAGCTGGAGCTGAGCTTGACCTCTTCTTTTCCAGTATCCTCTGTTAACATATATATTCTGTTGCAATACAGAACCCACTGTTGGTAAATTTTTAAAACAAACAATTTACAAATCCATTTTCAACACAAGTGTTTGTACAAATCAGTTTGTTGTTCCAATAACATAATTCTTTACTAAATTCCAGCCAGCTGTGCTGGCATATGTTATACATCCACTGTCCTAATTCCCCTGGCATAGCTGGCAATACCTCACATTGTCACAGAATGTTTAAATGGAGTAGAACAAAATCATTATTTACTTACTTGGGGTTTCTGAAAAGTATGCTAAGTAATGAGCATTCAAACTAAGCTTGTCCTCAGGGAGGATTGACTGCTCTATCTATACTCCAACATTAAGCTGATGCTCATCATAGTGATCACTTCTGCAGTAGCCTTAGCTATATAGGTTATATCCTGCCAAGGATATAAGAGCTGACCGTCTTCAAAAGCTTCCGGCGACCTTCCACATGACCAAACCATCAGTCAGCTTGAGCTAAGCTGACTAAAAAGATAGGTTTGGTTTGCCAAATCTTTGAGTTTTTCTGCCATTGAATAAAGAAGATAACTATACTCTGCAGACTTCTGAGGATCACCAATCTGCTTGTGCTGTTCCCTTGCTGGGCAGATAAGTTTCCTTTGGAGAAAAACACTTCAATTTTCTTCATTTGGTTGATAATTTATTACTTTCCTCTTCAGGAAAGTTATTTTAAAGTTAGGAGCAATTTGTTATAATGTACTGTCTTGAGACTGCAGTGTACTTTTAAATGTAGCACTTGCTTTGTCTGTCAGTTTAAAAGTGGTATGAAATAACTGAAAACATTTTTTCTTTGGAGAAATTGTGTTTGTTTCACTTTTGTGGGCCTGGCATAATGTTTGAAAGTGCGTTTTACTGTACTTTACTGTCAAGAAAGTAACTTTTGTGGACTGGTAGTGTTTACCAGCATTTGCTGCTCCTTTTCCCCAGGAAAAAGGCACCATTTTCATCTTGACCATGGAACTGATTACTGGTCCCATAGTTGGTTGATCTTCCAGCTGCAAAAAGATAAAAATTAAGCAGACAGACATTGCCACCACAGCAGGCTAGCGATTTGCCTCAACCTGAGGTGGATGGTTGATGTGGTCATTTGTTGTACCTCAGACCATTCATCTTTTACAGCCATGTCCCCTCCTCTGAGTTTGAATCCAAGCAGGAAGACGCAGGGACAGATACATTTGTTCCCTCAGATTACTGATGCAAACCCAGAGGAAAGCTGAGTTTCTGATTCTTCCTGTGGGAGTTTCTCCTCTCTGAAACTATTGATAAAATGTGCCAGTGTTTCTTCAGTGGGAGAACACTGAGGTTTCTCAGTCACTCAAAAATACTTTCAGTTGTTACATAAGGATTTTGCAGAAGCTACACTCATTCCCTCCTGTTTTGTCTGATTTAGAGGATGTATGCATTTCTGTCAGCAGTTTTCCTTACAGATAGATGGCTGACCCTAAAATAGCAGATAGGATGTATAAAGTTACGCAGTCTTTTAATCCTTTATAGACTTTTCCCAAACCTGACCCAGCAGCCATATATTTAGTTGATCTCACTGCTGCTAAGCACTTAGTTAATTCCAATCATACTGTTTATAAGGATGAGAACATTATTGATAGGTATGGGAAAAATGTATACTTCTGTAACATTGATTTTCAGAGTTTTGAATTGTCAGGCTTATATGTTAAAGTTTGTTCTGACTAATTGTGAAAGGATGAGGAATGTTTTATCTGCAGATTCTTCTTGTGACGAAAAATATTCTATCACCTAGGTCACGTCTTGTTGTTCACACTGTGTGTATGACTCTGTTGATACTTATTTCAGGGTTATGGACATTGGTATTATTTGAGGTCTGGATGGCAGGCATTCTCAGAGCTTCCCAACTGATGTTAAAAATGAGATTTTAAAATCTCCTTTGAATAGCGATTGTGTTTGTCCCCCTATTGTGCTATAGAGGTTATGAAAAAGTGTGATGAAAAAGGCAAGCTGATTCAAAGAATCTGTAAGAATTTTCAGCCTTCTTTTCAAGGGATTTTCTATCTCCTCATCAAATTTTGGCAAAATAAATAAGTAAAAATAGTCTCAACAAAATGCAGGTAAACAGACATTTATGAAGAAATGGCAAGGGAGTTCCAAAATGAAGTCTCGAACCACCGTGGCCATTTTTTTCTTCCATAAAGGACGAATCTCCATTTTTCTTTTTGATAACATAGTTTCAAACAAATGTTTTCTGAAAATCATTCATCAGGGTTACAGATGGCAGTGGGAGGAAGTTTCTCATTTCCAGGGGGTCATTCCTCATCCTACAAATCAGACTCTGTTTCCACCATTCCTTCATCACATGCTATCTCAAAGATTGTTAGAACCAGTTCCTAGTGCCAAAGAAAGAAAATGCTTTGAGACCATTTCTGGATATTCCTTTCTTAAACTTTTTGTGATAGTTCCCACATTCAAAATGATGTCACTTTGCAACCTGTTACCTCCTCTTCCTCTGCCAAGTTTCCTGACAACACTAGATTTAAAAGATGGTTGTCATCACATCCTTATTCATCCAGATGTCTTTTATGGTTTTGTGTGTTTGGATCACGTTAGCAGTTCTCTGAATTACCCACTGGGATAGCCATTGCACCAAGAGTGTATACAAAGTGTCTAGCTTCAGTTGCAGCTCATTGCAGGCTACAGGGTATCCAGATTTTTCCATATTTTGATGACTTACTTATCTTTGCAGAGTCTTTTTCAAAGTGTTGGGAATCATTCTGTCTTGGGTGAGAAATCTCTTAGACAAGCTGGGATTCTTTCTTGATTGCTTCACAGAGAATTGTTTCTGGGATGTCAACTGTACACCTCAGTTCAAAGAGCTTTTCTTTCACAGGAAAAAAATAAATCTTTATCTAGATCTGTTTCTAAGGTTTTTCACTTAGAATTTGGTCACTGCGAGGGAATGCTTTAGGATTTTGGATCTCATGGCATCTATGATTATTATGATGCTCTTGGCAAGACTCCATGTGAGAAAGATACAGTGATATCTGAAATCTGTTTGGTCCCAGCAGCAGTATATTTTCTTTTCAAATGCAGTGTTGGGATTTGTCATGAAGAGAAATCTTTTGGTGGAGGAAAAAGATGTACTTTAAACCAAGTCACCCCCCCCCCCGCTCCAAAGCAGTCTCTGCACATCGTTTGGACTTTGTTTGGGGAACAATTTCAGGAAGGATAGAAGTGCAGGGGTATGGAAAATCAAGGACCGACACACACATTACAAGGAAATATTTGCCCTAATCAAGGCACTCAACTCTGTGAAGCATCTTTGGTCCCTGGGACTTCAAGTAGTTACAGCCAATACCACAGTAAGGAGTAAAACAGGTTGTGCCCCCTTTGTGTAAACTAGCCATATTAGCTTGGGATATAGTTTCACAGAACAGTTTCACTCCACAGGCGTCCTATATTCCATCGGAGCAAAATTGTGTAGCAGACAAGTGGAGCAGGACCAAGGTTAGACCCTCACAAATGGAAACTAGATCAGTGAATCTTCCAAGATTTCACCCATCAATGGGGCATCCCTTGAGTAAACCTATTTGCCTCCTCTCTGAACAATCAACTGGAAAGATTCTGTTCCAGAACTCCATGCAAGACAGATGCATTTACTTTTCCTTGGGCAGGAATGTTTCTGCATGCTTTTCCACTAACACCCAAGGTACTTCTGAAGATCCAAAAGGAATTCCCCAAGTTCATTGTGGTGACTTCCTTCTGGCCTAGGCAGCCATGGGTCTTTCTTCTTTTGGAAGTGGCCAGGGGCAATTACCACAGGTTTCCACACAGTCTAGATCTACTCACACAATAACAGGGGTATTTGATGTACCCCAACATTAATTAACTTCAATTGACTGCCTGGATGATAGTGTCTTAATTCCTTTAAGGCGCTTGTTTACTGAGGGCATGCAGCAGGTACTGATGGAGGCAAGAATGTCTGCCTCTAGAAAATAATATATTAGCAAATGGAAAAGGTTTTCTAGTAGGTGCCAATAACATAACTAGCACCCATTCATAACAATTGTTCAGTTCTAAAATATTTGCGAGAGTTACTATCCTATGCTCTTTCTGTCTTTGTTAAGGTTAATTTATCGGCCATTTCAGCATTCTGCCCACGGAGTCCCCCTTTTCAATGCATTCTAATCTCAAAATGTTTTGGAAAGGGGTTTTACACAAGAGGCCTTCAAGAACACTGGTGGTCCCTCCTTGCGAATCTTTATTTTGTGTTAACAAAGCTAACACTTGTTCCATTGAACCAGCTAATCTGGCTGGCTTGAGGTTCTTATTATGGAAAACAGTTTTATTGATTACTCTAACCTCTGCAAGAAGGTTATCTGAATTGCAGCCTGTTATGGTGAGTCAACCCTACCTCATTTTCCACAAGGACAGGGTTTTTTGAGAACTAATCCTTGTATTCCTAAAGTGGTATTCGAGTTTACTTTATGCCAAACTATCCATCTCCTTGTTTTCTTTCCTGAACCTAAAAATGAGGAAGAAAGACTATATCAAGTTTGCCAGCTACAATGAAAGGTTTAAATATATTTAATAATAAATAATAAAATCTCATGAAAATACTGAATATCTATTTACAATAAACACCAGAATTTCAGTCACAGGAAATATTAAAATTAACACAGCTGGAAAGATTCACACAATTACAGAAAAACAATACTCAACTATTCTCACTATGTTTTCCAGACTGATGTAGAGAATTACTGTTCCTACTTACTTAACAGAGCAAGGCAAGATGAAGTAGGTGAGTGATCCTTCAGGTTCCAAGAAATAGAATTTCTTTTTGTGTCAGGTTCCAAGAAATGGACTATCCTGAGACTTCTGTCTCACCTAATATTAAAACATTATTTCCATACACAATGACATCATGTACATCTGGTCATCTGACTTCTGATTCCCATGCAATCCTCCATTGTTAGAAACTGCGAGGATTTAGCACCTACATGTCAATAATACACACGTAAGAGCATTGACCAGATCTGGTGCAAGTTAGCTGGAGCTGAGCTTAACCTCTTCTTTTCCAGTATCCTCTGTTAACATATATATTCTGTTGCAATACAGAACCCACTGTTGGTAAATTTTTAAAACAAACAATTTACAAATCCATTTTCAACACAAGTGTTTGTACAAATCAGTTTGTTGTTCCAATAACATAATTCTTTACTAAATTCCAGCCAGCTGTGCTGGCATATGTTATACATCCACTACCCTAATTCCCCTGGCATAGCTGGCAATACCTCACATTGTCACAGAATGTTAAATGGAGTAGAACAAAATCATTATTTACTTACTTGGGGTTTCTGAAAAGTATGCTAAGTAATGAGCATTCAAACTAAGCTTGTCCTCAGGGAGGATTGACTGCTCTATCTATACTCCAACATTAAGCTGATGCTCATCATAGTGATCACTTCTGCAGTAGCCTTAGCTATATAGGTTATATCCTGCCAAGGATATAAGAGCTGACCGTCTTCCAAAGCTTCCAGCGACCTTCCACATGACCAAACCATCAGTCAGCTTGAGCTAAGCTGACTAAAAAGATAGGTTTGGTTTGCCAAATCTTTGAGTTTTTCTGCCATTGAATAGAGAAGATAACTATACTCTGCAGACTTCTGAGGATCACCAATCTGCTTGTGCTGTTTCCTTGCTGGGCAGATAAGTTTCCTTTGGAGAAAAACACTTCAATTTTCTTCATTTGGTTGATAATGTATTACTTTCCTCTTCAGGAAAGTTATTTTAAAGTTAGGAGCAATTTGTTATAATGTACTGTCTTGAGACTGCAGTGTACTTTTAAATGTAGCACTTGCTTTGTCTGTCAGTTTAAAAGTGGTATGAAGTAACTGAAAACATTTTTTCTTTGGAGAAATTGTGTTTGTTTCACTTTTGTGGGACTGGCATAATGTTTGAAAGTGCGTTTTACTGTACGTTACTGTCAAGAAAGTAACTTTTGTGGACTGGTAGTGTTTACCAGCATTTGCTGCTCCTTTTCCCCAGGAAAAAGGCACCATTTTCATCTTGACCATGGAACTGATTACTGGTTCCATAGTTGGTTGATCTTCCAGCTGCAAAAAGATAAAAATTAAGCAGACAGACATTGCCACCACAGCAGGCTAGCGATTTTCCTCATCTTGAGGTGGTTGATGTGGTCATTTGTTGTACCTCAGACCATTCATCTTTTACACTGGATCCCTCTGGTGTAGCACCTACATCCATTATGGACCAGGGGTTAGCCATGTCCCCTCCTCTGAGTTTGAATCCAAGCAGGAAGACGCAGGGACGGATACATTTTTTCCCTCAGATTACTGATGCAAACCCAGAGGAAAGCTGAGTTTCTGATTCTTCCTGTGGGAGTTTCTCCTCTCTGAAACTATTGATAAAATGTGCCAGTGTTTCTTCAGTGGGAGAACACTGAGGTTTCTCAGTCACTCAAAAATACTTTCAGTTGTTGCATACGGATTTTGCAGAAGCTACACTCATTCCTCCTGTTTTGTCTGCTTTAGAGGATGTATGCATTTCTGTCAGCAGTTTTCCTTACAGATAGATGGCTGACCCTAAAATAGCAGATAGGATGTATAAATTTACGCAGTCTTTTAATCCTTTATAGACTTTTCCCAAACCTGACCCAGCAGCCATATATTTAGTTGATCTCACTGCTGCTAAGCACTTAGTTAATTCCAATCATACTGTTTATAAGGATGAGAACATTATTGATAGGTATGGGAAAAATGTATACTTCTGTAACATTGATTTTCAGAGTTTTGAATTGTCAGGCTTATATGTTAAAGTTTGTTCTGACTAATTGTGAAAGGATGAGGAATGTTTTATCTGCAGATTCTTCTTGTGAGGAAAAATATTCACCTAGGTCACGTCTTGTTGTTCACACTGTGTATATGACTCTGTTGATACTTATTTCAGGGTTATGGACATTGGTATTATTTGAGGTCTGCATGACAGGCATTCTCAGAGCTTCCCAACTGATGTTAAAAATGAGATTTTAAAATCTCCTTTGAATAGAGATTTTGTTTGTCCCCCTATTGTGCTATAGAGGTTATGAAAAAGTGTGATGAAAAAGGCAAGCTGATTCAAAGGATCTGTAAGAATTTTCAGCCTTCCTTTTCAAGGGATTTTCTATCTCCTCATCAAATTTTGGCAAAATAAATAAATAAAAATAGTCTCAACAAAATGCAGGTAAACAGACATTTATGAAGAAATGGCAAGGGAGTTCCAAAATGAAGTCTCGAACCACCGTGGCCATTTTTTTCTTCCATAAAGGACGAATCTCCATTTTTCTTTTTGATAACATAGTTTCAAACAAATGTTTTCTGAAAATCATTCATCAGGGTTACAGATGGCAGTGGGAGGAAGTTTCTCATTTCCAGGGGGTCATTCCTCATCCTCCAAATCAGACTCTGTTTCCACCATTCCTTCATCACATGCTATCTCAAAAATTGTTAGTACCAGTTCCTCCTTCCCAGATAGGAAAGGGTTTTTTATACAAAGATGTTCCTAGTGCCAAAGAAAGAAAATGCTTTGAGACCATTTCTGGATATTTCTTTCTTAAACTTTTTGTGATAGTTCCCACATTCAAAATGATGTCACTTTGCAACCTGTTACCCCCTCTTCCTCTGCCAAGTTTCCTGGCAACACTAGATTTAAAAGATGGCTGTCATCACATCCTTATTCATCCAGATGTCAGAAGTCTTTTATGGTTTTGTGTGTTTGGATCACATTAGCAGTTCTCTGAATTACCCACTGGGCTAGCCATTGCACCAAGAGTGTATACAAAGTGTCTAGCTTCAGTTGCAGCTCATTGCAGGCTACAGGGTATCCAGGTTTTTCCATATTTTGATGAATTACTTATCTTTGCAGAGTCTTTTTCAAAGTGTTGGGAATCATTCTGTCTTGGGTGAGAAATCTCTTAGACAAGCTGGGATTCTTTCTTGATTGCTTCACAGAGAATTGTTTCTGGGATGTCAACTGTACACCTCCGTTCAAAGAGCTTTCCTTTCACAGGAAAAAATAAATGTATCTAGATCTGTTTCTAAGGTTTTTCACTTAGAATTTGGTCACTGCGAGGGAATGCTTTAGGATTTTGGATCTCATGGCATCTATGATTCTTATGATGATCTTGGCAAGACTCCATGTGAGAAAGATACAGTGATATCTGAAATCTGTTTGGTCCCAGCAACAGTATATTTTATCTTTTCAAATGCAGTGTTGGGATTTGTCATGAGGAGAAATCTTTTGGTGGAGGAAAATGATGTACTTTAAACCAGGTCACCCCCCCCCCCCACTCCAAAGCAGTCTCTGCGCATCGTTTGGACTTTGTTTGGGGAACAATTTCAGGAAGGATAGAAGTGCAGGGGTATGGAAAACCAAGGACTGACACACACATTACAAGGAAATATTTGCCCTAATCAAGGCACTCAACTCTCTGAAGCATCTTTGGTCCCTGGGACTTCAAGTAGTTACAGCCAATACCACAGTAAGGAGTAAAACAGGTTGTGCCCCCTTTGTGTAAACTAGCCATATTAGCTTGGGATATAGTTTCACAGAACAGTTTCACTCCACAGGCGTCCTATATTCCATCGGAGCAAAATTGTGTAGCAGACAAGTGGAGCAGGACCAAGGTTAGACCCTCACAAATGGAAACTAGATCAGTGAATCTTCCAAGATTTCACCCATCAGTGGGGCATCCCTCGAGTAAACCTATTTGCCTCCTCTCTGAACAATCAACTGGAAAGATTCTGTTCCAGAACTCCATGCAAGAATGTCTGGAAGACAGATGCATTTACTTTTCCTTGGGCAGGAATGTTTCTGTATGCTTTTCCACTAACACCCAAGGTACTTCTGAAGATCCAAAAGGAATTCCCCAAGTTCATTGTCGTGACTTCCTTCTGGCCTAGGCAGAAATGGGTCTTTCTTCTTTTGGAAGTGGCCAAGGGCAATTACCACAGGTTTCCACACAGTCTAGATCTACTCACACAATAACAGGGGTATTTGATGTACCCCAACATTAATTAACTTCAATTGACTGCCTGGATGATAGTGTCTTAATTCCTTTAAGGCGCTTGTTTACTGAGGGCATGCAGCAGGTACTGATGGAGGCAAGAATGTCTGCCTCTAGAAAATAATATATTAGCAAATGGAAAAGGTTTTGTAGTAGGTGCCAATAACATAACTAGCACCCATTCATAACAATTGTTCAGTTCTAAAATATTTGCGAGAGTTACTATCCTATGCTCTTTCTGTCTTTGTTAAGGTTAATTTATCAGCCATTTCAGCATTCTGCCCACGGAGTCCCCCTTTTCAATGCATTCTAATCTCAAAATGTTTTTGAAAGGGGTTTTACACAAGAGGCCTTCAAGAACACTGGTGGTCCCTCCTTGCGAATCTTTATTTTGTGTTAACAAAGCTAACACTTGTTCCATTGAACCAGCTAATCTGGCTGGCTTGAGGTTCTTATTATGGAAAACAGTTTTATTGATTACTCTAACCTCTGCAAGAAGGTTATCTGAATTGCAGCCTGTTACCGTGAGTCAACCCTACCTCATTTTCCACAAGGACAGGGTTTTTTGAGAACTAATCCTTGTATTCCTAAAGTGGTATTAGAGTTTACTTTACGCCAAACTATCCATCTCCTTGTTTTCTTTCCTGAACCTAAAAATGAGGAAGAAAGGATACTCCATACCTTAGATGTCTGGTACTATCTTAACAGAACTAAATCTTTCAGCTGTTCATTTTAGTTAATTTCTTGTGAAGGTAAGAAGGCAACTCTTAAATGCTTATTCCTATGCATGGGTTTCCCTAAATTATCTATGGTATGATTCCAGTTATTATCATTAGGAGCAGTGTATAATTATTTCCCATGTAATGGGTAAGGCCAGTCTGTGACCAAATGGGATAGGTTATTTTAAGGTTTAGTCTTCATATGTAATATAATCTCTTATGGATTTTGTGACACTGCCAGCCCAGCTGTCTGGGATTTTGTGGATAGTTGTGTCATTTGTGAATATTAATATGATTCATATGGTTGTCTTAGAAATATAAGAAAACTATATGTTGTGTGTATATTAAACTACTGGTGCAGAAGTGTGTGTTAAACTTTGTCTTGTACAGAGCTTCAAGAATGTAAACACAGTGTACCCTACTGGAAAAGAACAGAAATGTATATAAACTATATACCTGTGAAAATGTATGTTGTAATACTAGAATCTGGAACGTGCAGAGTTAACTTGCAAAACTCCAAGAAAATAAGTTGAAAAGTGAAGTGTTTTACAGTTATGTTATTTCTCAGTAAGCAAACACAATGTCTAGAGCTAGAGGTTTTTCTGTTGTCTTGAAACAGAAATAATTACCATTTTTCAAATATAAAAGTGTTCAGTTTTTACAACTTCCAGTTCTGAGAAAACATCTGACAGATACGTATTTTTCACATAGAAATGTTAAATGTTGTTAACTTTCTGTTAGTCTGGGAACTGAAGGCAGGTGATGTCATCCAGGCTAACCCAGCAGTAATATGTGATGTTAATTTAAGAACTCTCTCAGATAGAGAGACTGGGCATTTTGTATCTCGTTGTGGACCTAGAAACATCTATTCAGCACTTCTGCCTGCATGTTGCTCTGTAAATAAGTCTAGGGTACAGTAATTTCTCTTGGATATAGATAGGAATATAGTAAAACTTAGTTCAGATGTTTTCTGCATTCATTTGAGACTGTCCTGCAATGTTGTTTTAAAATATTTCCTGTGATTCTGAACTCTGCAGTTAGTATGTTGTTCGAGTCCTGTCTTGTTCTTTTATTATTTATTATTAACTATATTTAAGCCTATCTTTGTGGCTGGTTTGTTTATAGATATTTAAGCTCTTAGAGTACTTGATGACACTGTACAGGCCACTCCTAAATAGTCTTGGTCACACTTACCATCTGGATAATAGTAACATTACACAGTAGGATTGGGAACCCTTTGTAAGGGCCTTAGAGTAATGGATAAGTAGTGGTTGCGGGCAGTGATAACTACCTTATAGTCTGGGAAGAAAGGGGCATAGCTAGTAAACTTGTGCCAGCCTTTCCCAGGAGTATGTGTGTTTGTATATAAACCAAATCTCAAAGTGTGTGTGTGTGTGTGTGTGTGTGTGTGTGTGTGTGTGTGTGTGTGTGTGTGTGTGTGTGTGTGTCATCTACTTAGCCAGGGACATGAAGCACTGGTTGGACAGAAAGGGTCCACAACATCAAGCCTCTGGAAGAACACCAGGAGAGGAATATTTCTCTCGTGGTGTTCTTCCAGAGGCTTGTTGTGGTTTGTTTTGGTTTCTATTGCAGTTTTGTGGTGGACAGAAAGGGTGTTGGAGGATTTGGCTTGATCATTCGGCTGAGATCTTAACTCTATAGCTGTGCCAGTGGGGAGTCTTATTGGGGATCTGGAGAAAGAAGACGAAATGAGCCCCAGACTGACTGTGATCTCTGTGTGCTCTTAAGGGAAATTGTACTTTACTGTGTGTGTGTATGTGTCATCCTCCCAATATGTACGTCCCTCACTGGTGCTAGTTGTGAGGATTGAGGCTCCTTGATTACTTGGGCAATGCAGGGCCATCACAGTCGTGTTTCAGCTCTTACTGAAATTTTATTGTTATTATGAAACTTAGAGTTTCTAGAGGATGATGGCTTACTAATTATTTAATTCATCTATTTACCAAAACAATCTTTTTAATAAGTATGTATCATGAATGTATTTAATTGAGCTATTTCTTTAAAGTTCAACATGATTATGTGACATAATACTTTGCTTATTTAAATGGTATGATGGTGGGTGGTACTTCAGTTCTGAAGAAGTTTATGTTAAATATACTTTATAGACGAGCTTAATTGTTATGAAAATAAGGTAAATTTTATGGCATAGCCTGCACATGATTTATTTAGTTCATTGGTTATTTCATGCACAAAAAGGGAAACTGGTAAGCTTAAAATGTTCCGCAAGGGCAGCTAGTCTAGTACTTAGATTGGCTTCTAGAAGTATTCCAGAAGCTGCTACTTGGTCCTCTGCACATACCTTTACAAAGCACTATAATCTTGATTCCTTGTCTAGGTCCTGATTAAGCTTTGCTAGGACCATTCTGCAGGGCATCCTGGGCTCTTTCCTTTCACCTGCTAAATACAGTAAGCTATAGCTAAGGCTACTGCACCACTGATCAATGCAATGAGCATAGTACAGTTTAAGTTAAACGTTGCACAACAGTATAAGTTGGAATGATCACTGCTGCAGTAGCTGCTCCTTCCCTCTATCCCCCTTGTTTTTTGTATGTTCTTTTCTCTTTTTTTTTTTTTATGCCGGGATGTAGACCTTTATTTTTATTGCTGTTCCCTGTCTCTGCTGGCAAGAAAGCTCTGAAGGGCTGCATGCCCAACTTCTCTGTTATTCACCTTAGCTTGAGCTGTCTGACAGTTTTGGTGCATGGAAGGTACTCTGAAGCTTTGGAAGATGTCTGTCTGATATATCCTTTGCAGTATATATCCCAAATATATAAGGCTACTGCAGCAGTGATGACTTGAACATCATCTGTTATAAGTTTAACTTAAACAACTTTACTTTATATGCACTTATCCAGATATCACATACTAGTAAAAAAATGCAGAACACTGAAGGAAGCTATTTCATCATACAATAGGGAGAGTGAATAACAATATACTATACTGGTAAAAATATTTATTTACATTTGTTTACTGTGATAGTCTGACTTGGCAGAAATCCTTTTCAGATGAGGACTGGGGAGAAAAACATCCACATTTACAAAAAGGCATTGGGCCCAATTCCAAATGATTTGCTGTCAGTGTTGTGTCGGCAACCACTGACACTGAAACCATATCTTTTGGAATAAAATTTGAGAACAGTGGAGACAAACAACAAACAGTATTGCTACAAGCTGAAAATGAAGTCAGTTTTACTGATAATGTAGTGTTATAATCATTTTAAAGAAGCTAGATGGTTAAATTAATAAACTTTTGGTTATTTGCTGTATAGTAATACTTGAGTAGATTCCATGGTCACAGACAAAAAACTAAGGTGATCCTAGACTTGGGTACAAAACGGTTTAAATTAAAAACGTTACATGAATATATGGCTGAGACATTGACATTTTATGAGTATTTAAAAATGGTTTCTGTGCTTAACTTGTCCTTATGGTATAATATCTATAAAAAATACAAAAAAGCCACATCAGTTTTTTTTTTTTTTTTTTTTACAATGACATTGCAGCTTTAAGAATTTCAAGTTGATTTAGATACCTTTAGAATTACTTGTTGGCCTGACTTTATATTTACCCATGTGGATGAATGTTTTTTTCCCTGCCTGAAATAAACTCATTAATAAATAAATTTCTATAGGTTTATAACCAAAACTGGTTATGTTCTATAGTGAAATAGGCTGTCATTTCATTACTGAATTAAATGGCATTTTCTCCTGTCATTAACTCAAATGAAACTGAAGTAGTAATTTGATACTGTACTAAGTTTTCAGTATTTTCTTGAATTTCTGCACCTTTGTTAAATTAATTTTAATTGTTGAATTTTTCTGATGCTGCATCTGTAACTGTTAGTACATTAGAACTGTCACTGATAACATTTAACCGATTTTTACCATACTGTTTTATAGCATTCAGTACTGTCTTTAATTCTGTTTGCTAGGCTAACCTGTAATTTGATGACCTGTCTGTAATTCTGATGTACTGTCTGTGGAAACTGCAAATTCTCAATTAAATGTATAAAATCTTGAACCATTTATATGTACACATTCGCTTTTAGAGTTGAACTGATCTGACTTTGAAAGTTTACTCATTTATCCTTTACAAGTATGTAAAGTTTTTTTTATACAGCAAATTACAGTGCACAGAATATTAATAATGGATTGTATGTAAACAAAACTGTCACTATGTAAAACTAATTAGATTGATGTGTTCAGTGGAAAAAGTGCAGAAGGAATGTGGAAAGTTTTGAAATAGAAATTGAGTGCAAAAAATTAAAAAATGCTTATCAGGATCCAGGCACCCAACATCAAGAGAATACATTTCCGTAAGAACAATATAGTTGATTAAGGTGCAAGATGAAAAATATAAGAAATGGAAAAGAGATTTAAATACAACATTGAACACTGTAATAAACAGGCTGGACAGACAAATTAAACATAGTGGGAGACTAGGTAAGAAAATGTATATAAAGATATTGAGCATAATAGGAAAACATTACATGTAGAAGGAGTAAATACATATAAATTGATAAACTGTGTGTAGATTCTAAAATTAATTCTCAGATGCAACAGATTATAGATATATGTACAAAATTTTATGCAAAGCAGTTTGGCTCCTCTAAGGGGGTAATAAATTGTCCTAATGACATCCAGGTAACCTCAGATGCTGAAATCAAATTAGATTATATTGAAAAAGACCTATGCAATCTGGATCCAAACAAAGCACAAGGAGGAGATGGAATTAGTAATAATGACCTAAGAACACTTCAGCGAACTTACAGTAATCTGTTATTTACTAGACCATATAAATGTGGGGGGATTCCTCAAGATTGGAGAGATACACATGTTAAACCTGTCTTTAATGGGAAGGGGAGTAGGAAAAACAGAGTCATACAGACCATGAAGTTTACTTTCATGTTGTGGAAAAATAATGGAGAAGGTAATATTGGATAAGTTATTGTCAGAACTGGAAAAGTTGGGACTTGAAACCATATGTCAACATACATATGTTGAAAATAGATCAATTATTACCTGCAACATGATGATGTATGACAATATAATAGCTGTAAATGAAAATTATGCTGTGATGTAATTTATACACATTCAACTTCAGCACTTGATAGGGTCATACACAAAACACTGATCAATAAATTAGAACAGCTAGGTATTGATGTACTCATACTAGGATAGATGGATGCCAGTTTTACAAATAGGACATGGCAAGTGTCATACAGCAGTTGGACATGTGAACTTTGAGGTAACAGTTGGGGTATCCCACAGGGCTCTGTCCTAGGCCCATACTTGTTCAGCTTGTATTTTTCAGATCTATCTTATTCATCTAGGTGTTCTACAGTCTTTGTGCAGATGACTTGAAATTGGGTAAACTGGTTTCATACATTACAGGTAAAGCATGCCTGCAAAAGAACTTGGCTAAATTGACTATTTCGGCACAAGAGAGTAATATGCTAATAAATGCATCAAAAACTAAGCATGTGAAATTTTGGAGACCTAAATATCTGATACAGTACACAGTGATTGAAACTATAGATTCATTTAAGGACTTGGGTATTTGGATGTATCCAGCTCTGAGTGTTTCTAATTATGTCAACCAATTGGTTAATGATAGTTATAGAACTATAGGTTGTATACAATGATTTATAAAGTCTAAGAAATCAGAAACAATGAAGTAATTGTTTTTTACATTAGACCCAAACTTGAGTATGGAATAATATGAAAGCCTTATAAGAAATTGAGCACGAGTAAACTGGAAAGAGTACAGCAGAAATATACCAAGGGCATCCATGGATGTGAAATTTTAATTTATGATGAAAACACTGAAATATCTGAACTTGTACAGTGTCTCGTATAGATATTTAAGTGGAAAACTTATTTGGGTATATAGGGCATTTAGAGACTACCTCTGGAAATGTTTGGGGTTATCAAAAAGTGTCATAGAATCATCAGACAACCTATGTAGAAGATTTTATAGAAATGAGAAGTATACTAATTGGCTCTCTAACAGAGCAGTTGATGTATGGAATAGTCTACTAAATTACATTAAAGCAAGCTCTAGTTTAGATATTTTAAAGAGTAGCCTGAACACTTGTTATGGAAACAGCTGTTTTGGTATATTGGCAGACTAAAAGGGCATTAATGTCCATGCTTGAAATATTTGCGTGTGTGTGGTAAACAAGGTATTGTGCTCCAAGGATTATAGAACTGTGCATGGGTAAAAATTAATTTTGGCCAATTTGCGGCATATCTAATGTGGTCAGGCAGTAACTGCAAATGTTCATTTGTGATCAGTGTACCAAAATAAAATAAAAATATGTTTTAAAAAGCACTTAGAGTAAGGCATATTGTTTAGAGGATTTTCTCTTAAGGAAAATAAAGTTTTATTCCCATTCTGTATTTCTTAGGTTTGGAGTTGTGTTGATCTGTGAGATTAAATTTGAGTGATTGCTAAAATCATGAAAATAAATCACTGAACTCCGTTCAAACTCACTATTTTTTTCTGCAGGTGAGGAAGACCCTGCACCCCTATACATATACATACATATTCTTCTACAGCTGCATGAATGTGGAGTAAAGGGCAACCTCCTTTTACACCAATGGCAGCAAAGTGACTTTCAGTGTATTTGCCTTGTGATATTGACACTCACTGAAGAAGTGCTGGAACAACTGACAGGCTCCCTGTGATTTCATCCTATCTTAAGATATAATTAAGGTGTATTGGTACTATATGTAAACTCTTACAGCCCAACAAGAAAGGGTCCAGAACCACTACATTATGGTAATTCGAGGAATAGCTAATGAATTATTTGAGGAAAATATAAATACCTTCTGGCTTGTAGTTGGTTAACTATCACTTTTCTAGGGACTGGATTATATTAAATATTTCTTTTTATTGAGCTGGGATACAGGATCTGAATTGCCTAGATATGATACAGCCTTGTTTAAAAAAAAAAAGCTTTCCAAATGGGAGTTATATCAACTGGAAGAATGTACTTCCTTACAAGAGGTAAGAAACAGAAATCATCTGCTATTAAAAGTAAACAATTGCTCTAATAACAGATGTACAGCACTTTAACATTAGATCACTTTTACATTAGCTTGTGCTGTTTGGGTTATATCCTGCCCCCAGGATATGACCACCATTCAGCTTTAAAGCTTCTAGGGACCTTCAATTTTCCCTATCTACCAGAATCTCAAAAAGAGCAACATAAAAGGCAGGTTGGGTGTCAAAAGTTTCAGAAGTTTCTTCCCACTAAAGTGCACTCCCTCTGGGGGTTTCTGGATCTCTCAGTCAGGTAGCGATCCTTCAAGAATAATACTCTAAGTAAAACCTTCCATTGTTTTATTTTTTGGAGGAAAACACATTTTTATGATAGGAATTTTATTTTTATTGACTGTCATACCTTACAGGGGAGGCTTATTATGTAAATACTTGTATAAAAAAACAGTGTAAAATGTGTTTTCTACTGTTTTTAGACATATTTCTGTAGAGGGGTAGGAGATCATGATTCTGGGAAATGTCAACTATTTGTTTTACCTCAAAATCCTTATTTTCATGTCAGGAGATTTGCTGATTCTCACAGGCACCTCTACCTATCTCTTGGGCTTCTTTTTGGTCTGGACCATGGTGCAGTAACTGGTCTCCTTGGTTCTTTCCCTAGTCCGCCAAAATAAGAAAACTGGTGTGGAGTCTTTGGGTGTCAGGCCGGCTTTCTTACTGCCTCAGCCACTGATGGATGATTTTGCTCTGGCTAGGCTTGGCTCCTGAGACAGCTCATCAATGTGTGTCATTCTTGTCAGTTGTAGCTCATTGGTGAGACACTAAGAACTGGCACTTGGATGAGCCCTCCATGTCTGTAGGATTGTCTTCAACTGGCTAAGGAGAATCACTCTTGCAAACACCTTTAATGAATTATCAGTTGTGACATAGGCAAACTTACATTTATATACATGTAATCAAACCATATTAACAAGTTCACATTTACAAACATTATATCATAGGTATTGTTCTGTGCAATATAACCAATCCAGCCATTACATAAATTGTTCATTTCCTGCCTTCTTTTTAATCTCCTTCCTCCTCCAAAACATTTTTCTACATGTATTGTTCCAATAATTATCCATTTTTACTATGTAATTTATTCCTACCCTTTTCTAAAGATCTAACTTCCTGTTCCTTTATCACAGTTTAACTACTTCAAGTATGGTTGGTTTATACTTTTTCCATTTCCTAGTAATTGCTTTTTTTTGGCCACCACCAGAATTAAACTTAACAAGGCTGTATCATATTTAGGCAATTCAGATACTGTATCCCAGCTCAATAAAATAATTTCCTTAGTTACACTCATTTGCTCACTCAGTAATTCCTGACAGAGTGCTCTGTAGGGAATTTTTAAAGTCTGCCAACTCATTATGCTCTGATCACATATGCTCCCAGGTATCTCTCTCTTCCCTATTACACCTCCAACATTTGCCATCTACCTTAGGAAACATTCTTTGTAGTTTGCTTGGGGCATAAAAGTACCTATGCAAACACTTCCAGGCAAAAATACTAAATCTTCTAGACTTTGCTGCATATGTATTATATGTCCTGCCATTGTTTATCTGATCTCTCTTCCTAATCTTATCTGATGTTTTCTTATTGATTCCTATAGTTATTGTGCAATATTTTATATGCCCTTTTTAACAACAGCTTCTTTTCTAGATTCAGCTAAAAATTCAACCACTGCAGGCCTTTTATTTAGGATTCCCTTGCCCCATTGTCAATGCCTGTGCTCTGATATCAGTCTCTAATAGGGAAGGCAATCTATAGCCTGCAGTCCAAATGTATTTTTTTTGCCTCCTCCCATTCTATTACCTTTCCCTCTCCAATTGTTTGTTCCCAATACCTTAATTCCTTTGTCAGATTCCTCCAGTAAATTCCATACCCATCTTGCCTTTTCTCTCCACTCCTAGTTGAAGTTATCCCTATTGGCAGAATCTCTCTTCTCCATTCCAGTGTTGGCTTAGTTCTTAGTATACTTTCTGCTACTTTAAGAGTACAATGTTTTGTATGACTGCTGTTGTCCTTAAGGATCTGCATCTGAAATCTGACTCTTTCCTTAATTCTTGAATTACCCTCCTGCTTCAGCATTATCCATTTCCTCTTTGAATTGAAGCTTTCTGCTTGTGTTATGTATAAGTGCCTTAACTGTGTAGCTCTAAAATATCCCTTCAAATCAGGTAATCCTAAACCTCCTTATTGTATTGGAAGAATCAGCTTATCTCACTTGACTCTTGCCCTCTTCCCCTCCCAGATAAAATCCTTCAAACTTTATTAATTGCTAACAGTAACTTTTCCTGTTGATAAATTATGCCTGACCTGTGTATAAAACTAAAGGGGCTAAAACATTTTTACTACTTGTATCTTCCTGTCTATATCCATAGGCAAGAGTTTCCAGTTTCTCATTTTTTATTATCTTTTGTTTAGTTTCTTCCTACATATACTTAGCTGCCATAACAGAATTCTATTTAATCCATACTTCATCTTATGATGATTTCTTAGATGTGGGTGTTGCTGAATCCATTCATGTGTGGGTACATAGTTTCCAGCTATAGGCTTTGTTCTTTCTTCATTGATTTTGTATCATAAAAAAACAGAACTGTCTCAGAATGTTCGACAGCACTAAGATGCCCTTTTTTGGTTGTATCAGGTACAAAATAATATCTGCAAATACAGCAAACTTTTTTTGACTACCATAGCAATTGTATCCTTGAATTTCTATATCTCTTGTATTCTTTGTCAGTGTTTCTAAATATAACGCAAATAAGAAAGGGGGAAAAGGACACTCCTGCCTGATTCCTCTGTTCAGGCACAATTTATGAGAGAGGAACCCTCTTACGTTGTTTTTGCCTCGGATCCCTCATATATCCTTTTTACGAACATTATAATTATATCAGGAAATGCAAATGCTTCCATTGCACTAACTCCATTCCACTAACTCAAAATCCCAGCTTACCCTGTCACATTTTTTCTTGGCATCATGACGCGCCAACAGCAGCAGTATTTTTTCGCATTCTGTTTCACTCTGGATCATCATTGTTCCGGTAATGTTGTCAAATGTTTGTCTTCTCTTCACAAAACCACATTGCTCCATATCTGTCAATTTTAACACCTTAGCATTCTTTTAGCTGTTATAGATCTAAACAATAATCATGGTTGAAAATTGAAATGGGCTTATATGAAGCTGGATCTGATGGGTCTTTGCCATATTTTTTTACAGCATGTTGGTGCTTCCTGTCCTTATTAAATACTGTTAAACACAACTTACTAGACCTTTGTCACCTTCTTCCCTCCTAGCTTCCAAACTTTCACCAGAATACAATCTATTTCCTGAAGACTTTACTGCAGAATGGTTATACATCGCTATTTTTATCTCATCCCCTCCTCCGATCTTAACTTTTAATTGTTGAACTTCATCTATCTCTAACCTTAGCATATTTAAGTCTGTTAGATTCCCCTAATTCTGTAATACTTTAATCTTTATCAGTCCCTGTAAATAATAATAATTTTTGACCATATCTCTTTCTGGTTTTTTTTATTTCTACCCCATTTTTAAACTCCACTTTCATTTTATCCCATTCAGCTAGCTATAACTTCTGGAGTGCTTTCTATCATATTTTCTGTAGTAGTGTCTCTCTAAAAACTGCTTTCATAGCTGTAGACCATCTGCTATCAGACTACTTAAAAATGGCCGCAGAAGTCATAGCCTCTCCTGTGTCCATACTAATTAAAAGGTCCATAGAGGAAAGATATTTCCCATCACTGTGGAAAAAAATTACACAATATACCACTGCACAAAGGTGACACATCTACAGAGTTTAATAACCATAGACCAATGGCAATTCTCTCACCTTCTCCAAAATTTAGGGAAATGCATTCATATGCAGCTGATGCAATACCTAACCTCAAATAACCTGTTCTCAGAAACATAACATGGCCTTAGCCCCAGCACAGCACCACTACTGCTCTAGCACATTTTACCAATATGATAAACCAACATAGAAACAATGGTCTGCTTGTGTCCACCGTGTTCTTAGACTTGTCAAAGGCATTTGATACTGTCTCGCACCATCAACTGCTTATTCAACTCTCCACAATAGGAATTTCACTGTACTCCTTGTTGTGATTTCTTAGTTACCTATCTGGAAGGCAACAGGCCATTAAATGAAAACAAACCTAATCATTCTTTCAAACAGTTATTACAGATACCCCTCAGGGCTCTGTCTTGAGTCCTCTGCTATTTAATATAATTATTAATAACCTCCACTCACCATGCTAGTTTAGTTCAGTATGCAGATGACTCAACACTAATACGTGCAGCCTCAATAGTAAATAAGCTCCAAGATTTTGCCCAAAAATCTTTCTCCCCTGTAGAAACCTGGCTCACAGAATCAAATCTCCTACTCATCCCCCAAGAAAACTAGGTTAATGCTTTTTACCTCATAAAGTTGCCAAAATCAAAAGCAAGTTTTACCATAAAGTCAGCAAGTAATACTGCCATTGAAATTGTAACTTATAGTAAACTTCTGGATATTATAATACATCACAGTCTGATATGTGCCCAGCATATACTGCACATCATTAAATCTACTCACCAGAAACTAGGCTCCCTTCATAGGATCAATGTATTTCTTACAGATAGAAAACCCTAGCCACCACCACCTTATTACCAACTCTTACACATTGAATTCTCTTATCCTAACAAACTTAAACAATACTCAAAGAAACTTGCTTCCTGCAATAAGGTAGCTAAATATGCCACCAAATCTCCCTCATAGAACTAACCATTGTCGTAGCTTAAAGCAATTAAACTGGCTTGAACTATGCAACTACTTAACATATTCACAACTAACTAGAGCACACAAACTCATTCATCATCCAGAAAAATGCCCTGCAGTACATAACTTATTACAGACCTACTGTCCAGCAAGTGACCTCAGCTTTAGTAACAAATTCTTATTACTTAAAAATAAGTCAAATAATATTGAAGGAGATTCACTCTACTCCCAATATGTTGCTAAACTCTGGAACTGTATCTACACACAAATAAAACTCTCCAACAAAGTAAATAGTTTTAAACCACTGCTTAAACAACATCTCAACTGGTCCTGATTTGGCACATGCTTATTTCAAGATTAAGACTGTGTGTGTGTGTTCACCATGTGATACTCTCTAAATACTCTCCTTAGACAGAATACACTCAACCTCTCACTGAAATGACCAAACAGTTTTTATACATAACTGCTGCCTGTACAATACACTCAGTTGCATGTGGGTTTTCTCTTCAATAACTTCCATCTCTGTAAAATCTTAGAATTTATAAATGTAACTATTTGTGTATAAATGTAAATAGAAATGTAGCTACTTTGTATTTAATTGGAACATAAAGTATAATGCAGTGTAAGCAAATGAAGCTTTTCTCCCTGGGCTTCTGTGGAAAATGGATATTAACCCATTTGGACTTTCCAGGTAAACAAAGACAAATAAATCTTCCCTAATACTTCAGAATAATTTCTACAAACCATTCTTTAAATTCCTCTTTTTTTTAACGGGTAGGTGGGGAAGCTCCAGGTTTTCATCTTTACATAATTACCCTGCATTTTTTAGTAATTATTGGCACATGATCTGAAATAGTTATTGGATATGTGTCAAAGTTCTCGATTAAATGTATACATTTCTGTGAAATATAATTTTGCCTCGTCTAGCCCAGTAATTGTACCTCGTGCTGAATAATATGCAAATTCTATACAAGTTCCTACTACTGAATTCACATCTTTGATACCAAATATTTGTTATACATTTCTTCAGGAATCTACCCTCTTTTGTTATATTTTTCTCTTCTAGACCCTTCTGATACATCCTCATTGTTGAAAATCAAATTCCACGCCCCACTTATACTTAATATTCCCTGCTGAATGCTGATTATTTTTCCCAAAATGTTTTAAACTCCATAACAGCAGGTTTTGGTGGCATATAAATACATGTCATCATAATCCTCATCCCTTGCCAGTAGCCCCTTACTACCACAAATCTGCTGTTATCTTTTTTTCCCTATTCCATCACTATTGGAGCTCCCCTAGCAATTAATATAAGTATTCCTCTTTTCTTTGTCCCTGATATTATGCTAAATATCTATCCCGGAATCCTTTATTTATGAGATTCACATGCTCATTTCTTTTCAAATGTGTCTCTTGTAGCATTGCTATTTGCACCCTGCATTTCTTAATATAATTAAATATTTTTCCTTTTTGCCTATACTTCCAAGATAATGTGGAATGTGTTGCCATTATGATAGGAAGTCATTGTTCCCACCTGTTATGTATGATAGCTTTTTTAAATGTCTATTTCCAACTTTTGTGATACATGCACTCAGTAATGATTGGCAGGTTAATCATTTATGCACTTTTGTCTTCTAGTCAACATTGGAACCTATGTCACATTTTACAAGACTTTTTGTTTTAGTGAAAACACTCAAAAAAAAAAAAAAAAAAAAACACATTCTCATAAGACCCCATAACCCATCAACTTGGTCAAATGCACAAAACTAAGTACATCTTCAAATAATAATGTTTAACCCTCTTAATACTAACAGTTGTCCCAAACAGACAGCTGAAGAGACAGGCCTTAATTAATCTAAAATTGATGTTATCCATGCTAAGATGGATGTTGTTTCCTGTGCTTCTACTTACACCAGTTGGTGTCTCTTCTTTTTTTATCTTTATTCCCCTCCCAGATATAAAAAACTGTGTATGCTTTCAGAAAGCATTAAATGTGATGTTTTCCCATCTTGCCTTCATTCTTCACTGGTTGGGTTCGGAACCGATCATCTGTTTTGACTTGGCCATTTACAAAAGGTCTTCCACTGGCTTGTAGCTGTATCCCTATCCCATCATGCCCTAGAAGAGTTCCTGAGATCTCGTTTGCCACTAACAAGATAGAGTGCTTCCATTTTTGCTCTGGCTAAGTGTTTATTTTTTTCTCTAAATATTTTCAGATAATTGTGAATTAGATAAACATTTTATAATGTTAGTACATAGTTCTTCATTTAATTACTGTGTTTAATCCTTTGCTGCTGTTGAAATTGGCCATCATTTTTTCTCTAGGCCTTTTTACATTTCCCTATCCTGGCTTTATTTGAAGTATTTTCTTTGAAATAACTTATTTGTTATATTTAGTTATTTAATATAAGCTCATTTAAGTTAGCTTTAAAAATAAGCTTTTTTAAGTTAGAGAGCTTGAATCTTTAATATATATGGTTATTTCCTTTTCCTGGTAAGCTCATTTTAGTTAGAGAGCTACCACTGGTCTTTTTAAATTAGAGGGCCCCTTGTCCCTTTCCCATCCTTTCTCTAGTTTCACTGCTTGGATTGTTTGTTACAAAAAATGTTATTAATAGTAGTAGTAGTAGTAGTCTTTTTCTTGCCTTGTTACTGTTGGTTGCCATTGATATAGCTATGTCTAAGGATACTAAAGAATCTAAACTTTCGGGGTTTAAAAGTGTGTTAAATGCAATCAAAAAATGTCTTTAATTGATGGCCACACAGTTTGTGTGTACTGTCTGGGCACAGTCCATCACCAAGAATTCTGTGCCATTTGCCATGCATTCAGTAGAGTGTTGTTAGAAAAATAAGTTATATTGAGAGGATTACTAAAGACTCCCTTTTCAGAGACTATTGAAGAGGATCAGAGTAAGTCCAAATTACCAAAATCCCTGTCATCCAGAATAGAGAAATCAAGAAAAAGATCATCATCTTCTCATCATTCGGAATTGTGAAATAAATTGGCAAGAGAGTCATCCTCGGGCCCAAAAAACCCTCCTTCTCGGCTTCTACTGTGGTTTCGGTGCCGATGGAGGTTTCAGTATAGAGACGGTCCCCAGAACTTGAACCGGTGTCTCCAACTCTGAGATCACCATTGCTCTAAAGAGTAAAAGCTCCTACTCCCTCCTCTTGATCATCCAAAAGTCTCTCCAGTGATGTTGTGGACCATGTGGTGCAGAAACCTATGAGGACACCGGCATTGGCCAAACTTTTGTCTACTCCAACCCAGAGGAATTCAGAGCTGACCAAGACCACCCCCCCTTAATCGATTCCTCCAATCCAGTCTGGGACCTTGGAGCCGGAGTGTCTGGAGCCGGTTGTAGTGAAACTGCTGAACCCGAGACCTGCACCAGGATCTTTGGGCCCAACTACTGGTCCAACATCCTCTGTTTCTTCTGAATTCAAGGGGTCTGGAAGCTGACGCTCTCCACTGGGGTCTGGGGAGGAGGGTCAGGTCAGACAATTGTCTGATCCGAGCTTGCCTCTCTGGGCTTTGGCACGGGTGAGCTCAGCTCCTACATTGGCCATGGAGGCAACCCGCTTGGATCCGGAGTGCCTTCTGGTTTTTTGGAGCTGGGATCTTCCTTGGATCAGGGGCGGGGGGCATTTGAGGTGATGAGGAGAGTTCTGTCACCACTGAATGCTCCACTCCCAGGTACCTTTGAGGTGATGAGAAGAGTGCTCTCTCTACTGACTGCTCTACTCCCAGGTACAGGCATTTTTCCCGCAAAGGCACCAGTGTCTGTCTGGGTACCATCACATACACACAGACGTGGAGACCTAAAGCCTCAGGATTTCCCATTGGGTGAAGCCCTCTCTTCTGAAACCTCTCTGGAATACCCTTCCAAAGAGGTCCCTTGAAAGAGATTATGCAAGAGGAAGCATTTAGACTCCCCAGAAGAGTCCATCACCTCATATATGGACCTCAATGAGTTGGAAGGGTCCCCACAGTCACCCTCTGAGGATGTCTCCTTTGCAGACATCCTAGAAATCCTAAAGCAGAGAGGTAGCTGAAAGTCCAACCCTTCTGAGGAGGAGTTTGTATACCTGGAGGCTTTTGGGTCTTACCCTTCCATCACTTTGGTTTCTCTGCCTTTAGACAAACTCATAATTGTAGTTAGTCAAAAGGCATGAGAGTCTCCAGATTCAGTGGAACCTATTCCTCGGAGGCCAAATAAGTTTATTACAGCACCTTCGGACAAGGAGTTTCTTATAAAGGGTGTCCCAGTAGATGCTATGGTGGTGGCCGCGGTCACCGAAAAGGAACTTTCAGACAGATACAGGAAGCGCATGTTTTCTTCTGTGACATTTGCACACAGATCACTGAATTATCTGACTCATTTCACTAGGTTTCATAGAGATCTCCAGAAAGAGCTATTACTGTAGAAGGTTTAGTAGCAGCAGTGATTTCAGAAAATGTTTCCTCTCAGCTCTCCACCTTAAACTCTGTGGTTCACTCCTCCATGAGGTTTATTTCTTACGCAGCAGATGGAGCAAGCAGTGCAGAAGGTTCAGGAATTTCCCTGAGGAGACATTCCTGGATGCGCTTGGTTGACTTTGTGGAGCCCTTTAATGTTTGTTAATTCCCCCTTCAATGGCTCATCCCTCTTTGGGCCAAACATTAAGGACACTCTCACCAGGTGTGAGCAAGAAGGAAAAACTTTCTCTGCCATAGGAGTCTGTTTTTTTTCACTACCTTCTAGACCTTACACAAAAGGTCAAAAAGGAGGAAAGATGTGGTTTCAAAAATACCAGAGTTTTTTTGATAAATTACAAAAAATCTGTTGTGTTGCCATCTCAACATATCATCTTTATAGGTACATCTGGACATGAAAAATTTGATGGCAAAAATTCCTCCAGAAAGAGTTTTATTTCTGTAACATCAGGTCTCAAACCTTCTTTCCAAGAAAAGGGTACCAGTAAAAACAGTTCTGAAAGTCTTGAGAACCATAGCAGCAGCAATAAACCTAGTTCCATTAGCATGCATGCACAAGAGAATTCTGCAGTGGCTACCTGTCACTCAGTGGTCATTGCAGGAACTACCCAGATCTCACCAAATTCTGATAACAGACGCCTGCAAGAAGGACCTTCACCGGTGGCTTCACTCCAGTCATGAGACATCAGGTCATCCCTTTGTCCTACCACAGCCTTTAGCCACAGTGACCACGGATGCCTCCCAGATAGGGTAGCGGGGCATTATCAGGGCAGGACAGTCCAAGGCATGTGGAAGGAACACAAAGCCCAGTTGCATATCAATATCCTAGAGATGAGAGTGGTGCTCTTAGCATTGCAGGCTCTTCAGGACTCTCTTCCACTGGGGACTATTGCAATTCAGACAGACAACATGTTACTTGTTTGGTACTTAAAAATCCTACCCCCATTGTTGAGAGGCCATATGAGTATGTCAGTGGGTGACCTCCTCCCATTGCTTTTTGATAGCAATGCACATTCCGGGGAAGTCCAGTGTGGTGATAGACAAACTCAGCAGAGCAATTCTGCCCTAAAACAAGAAGTAGCAGAGATGATTTTCCACAAATGGAGCTAGCCTTGCTGCGACCTTTATGCCACATCCATGAATGCCAAATGCAGTAGCTATTTTGCCCTAACCCCCCCCCCCAGGAGTCACTAAGGGATGCACTTGTACATGATTGGCTCCCAGGTCTCCTCTATGCCTTCCCTCCCTTTCCCTCAATACCCAAATTTCTTCAGAAAGCCAGATCATTGGGAAGCAATCTAATTCTAGTCGCCCGATACTGGCCTCGTCAAATTTGGTTTCTCTATCTGTGGCCTCATCTTCAGGAGGAGCCATGGGTTCTGGACCTAGTTCCAGACCTTCTGGCTCATGCATAGGGAATGCTCCACCCCTCTTGTCAGACCCTCCAATTGACAGCTTGGCTGCTCTGATTCCACATATAGCTAGGCTCCCTAACCTCTCTCCTGCTGTTAAACATATATCTTGATCTCGTCTCATTAGGATTCAATGAGAAAACTTTATACAGCAAATGGAAAAGATTTTCTTCCTGGGCATTGCATAATCACATGGATCCCTTTTCTGAGCCATTAGGCTTTGTTCTTGAACTTCTAATGAAACTATTTAATGAGGACGCAGCTGCAGCTACCATTCAAGTCCAGTTAGCAGTGATATAAGCAATTTAGCTCCAAATCTGATGTCTTACAGACTATGCAAAGGCTTCCTGCAAGGCACTGTTTTGTTAAGACCATCCTTTAAATCCCCTCTACCACCATGGGACCTGAACTATGTCTTGTCCTGTTTGATTCATTCCCCCTTTGAACCGGCAGCATCCTGTGATCTTGACATGGAAAACAATTGTTTTAATTGCCATCGATTCTGTGAGGGTTTCAGACCTGCAAGCATTATCGATAAAGCCCCCCTACATGCTTTTCCATAAAGACAGAGTATCCCTTCAAACGAACCCATCCTTCTTACCAAAAGTATGCTCACAGTCTTGAATCAGTCCATATAACTGCCGGTGTTCTTTCCCAACTATGGCAACAATGCTGAGTATATACTGCACCAACTAGATGTACACAGACAATTATGCTTCTACTTACATAGGACAAAGGTCTTCAGAAAATCTGACCAATTGTTTCCTTTTCTAAAGCTAAGAAAGGTGCCCCTGTATCTAAGATCACACTTTCAAAATGGATCAGATTGCATTGCCTTTACATACCAGTCTAACAATGAAAATCTTCCCTGTAAAGTCAAGGGTCACTCTCCTAGAGCCATAGCAGCAGCTTCTGCTTTTTGTGCTAGACTACCTATTGATACCATTTGTGTTGCTGCAACATGGGCAAGTCCTCATACCTTTATCACTCATTACAAAGTGGATTTGGCCTCCAGGAATAGGGCTTCCTTTGGGTCCACTGTTCTGAAGAATATTCTCCCATGAGCCTCCCAAGAAATATTGTGCTAGGAACGCTGTCCCAACCAGTGAAGAATGAAGATGAGACAGGACGACATCACATAAAGAAGTTATGTAATCATTATAATGTTCCATGTGTGTTGTTCATCTTGCCTTCATTCTGGCATCCCACCCACCTTTCCCCCCCAGCCTTTGGCCTCTGGAGGGCCGAGTGGTCACATTTGGTATATAATGTTCTCTAGCCTTCTTCTTTGTTCTAAAGTGTCAAAATCGTTCATGGTGAAACTATTATCAGCAAACAAGATCTGGGGAACTCTCCTAGCGCATGATGGAATAGGGATACAGCCATGAGCCAGTGGAAGACCTCGAGCTTTTGTAAATGACCTAGTCAGAACTGAGAATCGGTTCTGAACCCAACCAGTGAAGAATCAAGGCAAGATGGACAACACGCATGGAACGTTATGGCGAGTACATAGCTTCTTTTTTTTTTTAGCCCTGAAGAAATTAGTGTTCGGGTTTCTATTGCCCTATTATCAGATTGTCTCTATGGGAACATGAGAGAAAAAATATAGTCTTCAGCTGCAGGCTTCTAAAGACAAGCTGAAACATTATTGCTAAACAAAGACTTTTTATTGCATTCATTGTTCTCTTATTTACTTGTTTCTTCTTAAAACTTATTAGATTAAGCCAAAGGTCTCAATAAGACATTCACATATACAAAAGTAAAATAAAACTTATCAGCTCTAATTTTATTATATTTGTACTTTTGCTTCATATTCCCCACCTCAGCACCACAAGATTACAGCATATTAACTTAAGCATGTTTTTTTTCTCTTTTTGCACTACATTTCTTAATACTAGAAAAAAGAGAGACAAAAGGTATCTGTTTATTTAGTAACTTTATAACATACAAGAACAACTAAAATGTGTTACTATAAAACATGCAATTTATATCCTGAAATGTTTCACAGAAATACTGTTAACTTACAAACCATTTTCCTCCCTTCAATATCCTTCCAAACATTAATGACATAAAGTGAGCCCAATGCCTTTCAGTTTCCCACAAGTTTAACAAAATCAACAAAAGTCCAGTCTTTCCACTTTTTCTTTTTGAGCTGTATTTCACATTTATTTGCTAATTTCCAATGTTGTTGGCCATCTTCCTGTTCATCTACGTTTCCTATCTCCAGATTCTGGTTCAAGTCCAATGAGCTCCCAGTTCTTCTAGTCAACTCCTGTGCTTTTCTCTGTCTCTCAAGTATTTTCCTTTAGAACAGTGGAAAAGGTTTTACTGGCAAAAATCTCTGCGTGTACTTTATTATCTGAAGAATGAGGAGCAGAGTCCCCTTTTGCATGATGGTGCACTTTTTGTTGGACAGACTTTTGTATTTCCTTCTTAGACTGTTCTGCATCAAAATATGATTTTGATCTTCCAGGGAAAATATTCTAAAGGCAGTGGATACAGCAGCTTGATTCTCACTCCTGCCTCTCAAAATTCTCTTCTCTATGGTGTACAGTGAATAATTGTTTACCACAAACACTGTACTTTCTTCAACTTTTAATACTTTACTCTTTTGTAGGAGTTTTGTCAGGATCTTTCTTTTGGTAGGTTTATATATTACTAATAGGTCTTGGCTGCTTTCTAATAGCAAGATTTGGAGCATACACACAGTCTGCCCTTTCAATTAACAGTTCCTGCTGTGGAATACCAGTCCCAGTTGTTTATACGTGCCTTCATAAAATTAATAGAGACTCTTCTTTCTAGTTTCTGTGGTACAGCAGAAAATCTCAGATTTTCGCCGAGTGCTCTGTCCTCCAATTTCATTTTTTAAAACATCTGTTCTTGAGCAGTCTCTTACTCAGCAAACCTTTTATTCATTTATACCTCTGATTTTTCTAGTTTTATTGGCTTGTCTGAATATCTGTTTAAACCTTCTTCCATTTTTCCAACCTTTTGTTATTTGAGTTGATCTACTCCTTCAGAGATTTGTTTATTTTAATAAGCTCCGAGCACATTTGATGTAGTTTTTCCAATAGAGTACTGGAAGCCATTTCTTGCACCAAAGCTGGAGCTTGAACTGCTTTTTCTGAGTAGCTACAGGATTCTTCACAGTCTGTGTTTTCATTTCACCTTTTCTAGTTAATTTTTCTTTCAGGGTCTCAGTTTCTTCTTTGCTGGCATTAAGGCAGTGTAGTAATTTGCCAGAAACTGAATTTACTAAAAGTGACAGAATTCCTGACCCTTGTCTTTCACTTTCTTTTCTTACACAGAGAGTTGAAGCTTAGCTGTTGATCAGTGTATGGTCATCTTGGAAAGTCCAAAGAGAATCACTCTCATCAGTCTTGGGGCAAAGAGCAGGTGAGGATCTATTGCATAGTTATGCTAGAATGCCTGATCCCCGGGGTAGTGCCTCTCCCATGAGTCAATCTTTTTCAGGGAATTCTCGTAGGAAAAGAAAGCAAAAAAATAAGAATATTACTTTTCCTGTTTCTAGTACTATGGACAGGAAGGCTTGCTGGAATTTGCTAAGAAATTCATTTCTGTATTTAATATTTCAAATTTTGTTTCTTCACTTACTTGAAGTAGAAAAGGAAAGATATTTCCCTTTCATTCTGACATTGATTCTCAGTCAGAAGTTTGGGGGTGGAGTGTGACTGTTTGTTTTTCTTCATTGATTTCTCCCCAAGCGGGAGATTCGAATTCTGAGGATAATGTTACTTAAGAATGCTTTCTAGAAGAGCTATCTTTTTTCTGAGACCTTAGCTAAAATGAAAGAGGTATTTCAGTGAGAACAGAATGAAATCCTTATTTCCCAGCAAAAGTACTATGCTTTTGTTGCATTTGGATATTTTACAGCTTGCAGCTGTCCCTCCTGTCTTGTTAGCTTTAGGGGATGTTTTTTTAATAGCTTGAAGAGTGCTTGACAGTCAACCTCCTGCTCCTAAAAAGTCTAATAAGTTATACAAAGAACCTCAGACTCATGAATATCTGTTTTCTAATCCTGAAGTTATTTCCTCATCTAAAACTTTTACTGCTAAACAGACTGTTAATTCTAACCCTATTTCCTCTGACAAAGATGGAAAAATATTTGATAGATTTGGAAAGAAAGTTTATTCTTCTGGTTTCTTAACTGTCAGAATTTTGAACTCCCAGA
Source organism: Protopterus annectens (assembly GCF_019279795.1). NCBI lineage: Eukaryota > Metazoa > Chordata > Ceratodontiformes > Protopteridae > Protopterus > Protopterus annectens. The sequence continues at coordinate 490,869,706 of NC_056747.1, forward strand.
CTTTCATGTTAACATTTTTATTGCCTTCTTTTGAGAATGAGATTGTGTTAATCTTCCCTCTTCTGAGTTAAAGAACTCATTGAATGCATTAATTACTTCTGTTTCTTGTGTATCCAAACACACTCTAAATAAAGTGTTCTTATGATTCTGCTGTTTTCCAGAGCTGCTGCTGTGGGGACAGTTATGAGAAGCTTTGCTTGGTTACATTCTCAGAACTTACCAGATGATGGAGGATAAGACTAAGAAAATTCTACCCTGAAAAGCATGTTCTGTTTGGACCTTCTGCTACTGACTTTCTTAAAAGATTTGGTGAAGGGGAAGTGATTCAAGGGGTGTCCCACATCTTCCAACTCACCTTTTTTTAGTTTAATAAAAAATGTCCTCTAGCTCAACACCCTTTACAAAAAATAAATAAGCAGCAAGGTGTTAAAACAAACAAGCTTTTAAAAAGTAAAGGCTCTAAAAAGAAACAAAAGGCCTCCCTGAGCAATGGACAGTTCAAAAGGTCAGAATGACTGGTTGCCTCTCAGGTCCCCTCCCCTTCTATCTATAAATAACTGGTATCAAAATCATGGACTGAAACTAAATGTCAAAAAATGCATTATCGTATTCTTTCGGGTAAGTCATCTACCCTAGGAATCTACCACATTGACAATACTGAGTTGACCCAGTTATTTGGGAATTGGGAACTTATGTGGAAAGTGATCTAACTTTTGACCAACATGTCCATCGTTGTAAGAAAGTCCTTTTGTATTGCACAGTTTATAGACAAAAGGGTTGTGTCTAGATCTAGGGATGTCATTGTCACATTTTACTTAGCCCTCATTAAGCCAATTATTGAATGTAATGCCCCATTTGGCATGTCCAGACACATGCAGGAACTGGAACTCCCACAGAGATACCTTACTAAAAGGATACAGGGCCTAAATAAAATGTTCTATGTGGAGTGACTCAAAGCTCTGTCACTATACTCTGTATCCTACAGACTGCTAAGAGGTGACCTCTGTCTGGCATACAAGGCATCCTCCAACCCACTTCTGATGGAGTTAATGCACATCAAGTCAAACAGCATAAAAAATGTGCTGTTTAGTTACAGGGACAGGTACATCTCACAGAGGATACCACTGCTCTGGAACAGATTCCCTATCCACATTACAAAAAGTTTATCCCAGTCCATATTCAAGCACATCTTATATCTACTGATGGGAAACAGAAAGCTTATTCCAGAAGTGCCCCGTGTACTACTACTAATGGACAAAGACAGCTCCTAAATGCTTTATCCCATGCATGTGTCCCCTAAAATTATCTGTGGTATGATCCCATTTACTCTCATTGTCAGTAATATATAGTTATCAACCATGGGATGGGTAAGGCCAATCTTTGATCAAATTAGATATGTTAATTCAGGCACAAAATGGGAAACTGGCTAGGCTTAAATGGCCCACAAGGGCAGCTAGTCTAATACTTGCTTATGAACCTGTAAACCTATAAAAATCAGTGCTTCCTCTACTTTTGGACCAAATGTTGTCGGGTCATAGAGCTAGTACCCTCAGATCAAATTGGCAAAGAGTTTTATTCAAGGATTTTTCTATTGTCAAAGAAAGAGAGAAACTGGAGACTAGTCCTAGACCTGTCCTGTCTCAATCCTTTTGTGAAGGTCTCATAGTTCAAAATGCTATCCTCCAAACCCTGTTACCTCTCCTTCCTTTATCCTGATTCATGATTTATGCAAAAATGATGATGACAATTCAAGAGTAGCTACAAAAGTGGAAAAATCTATACTTAGACCTTGATCATAAGGTAATGATTTTAAAGTATTATGTAGTGCCCAATAAACTTTTTCTCTAATGCAAGCATTCAGTACCCTCCCCAAGTAGGGAAACTTTAAACAGATTACAAGGTTGGATGAGAGTTTTTTTATGGTTTGGTGTAAAACCTCTTGTAAAGTGGGACAGGCTTGTTCTACCAGTATGGCAATGAGGGTTGAGTGTGCTGTGTATAGAGAGCTTGTCTACAAACAGTACAGCTGATCTGTTGGGTCCAGCATGGAGTGACCCAGTGTGAGACCGTGTGGAAATGATGATGATTGTAAAGCACTTTGTATGGGAGGAATGGACTGGTTTGAAATAATATGGGAATATGGGGAGCTCAGTTAGGTGATCTGCAGCTAGGGGAATTAGCCAAAAAGTAGAGTAGGATATTTTTGATCAAGGGTTTGAAGGAGTGGTGAGGGGACATCCTCCCTATAGACAGAAAAGTAGTGACAAAAGGCATAGGATGGTAGAGTGGTGGTGGAGACAAAAGGCCACAGAACTAAATTATTAGGATCAACATCTGATGTTTGCTGAATAGATTGAGATATGCCCATATAGACACTAGAGTTGTAATGGTAATTGTCATAATTTCCCCTGAAACTCAGTAATAGTTACCATTTAATATTAATGTAGGAGGAAAAGCAATCTTTTTTGTCTCCATATGTCCTTGAAAATAAAGATCAAGCAATAGCAGAGATAAATAATAGGAAACATTATTATGAATGCTGTAACAAGTAGACTAAATTAAATTTAAAGAACAACTTGTATGAAGAATACTGACAAAGACAAATTGTGGAGATTAAAGTTCAAAGGGCTGAAGGTAGTCTAAATAAAGATTTCCTTCTAGAGTTGACACTATAAATTTTACAGTGGTATAGGTCATCAAGAACTGTTACTTAGAAAGGAAGAGAAACATGATTCAATGAGGAATATGCATCTATGGAGTTTAGAACTTCTCTGAAAAAGATATAGTGATTATAGAGAACTGATGGAGATTAGGAATATGCACACAGTTTTGGTCAAAATGAAAAAAGGGTTGGAAGAAATATTGGAAGTGATAGAGCGGAAGGCACATAAAAAGTTTGTCCATTGTTGGCATGCTGCCCTGAAAGATACTCAGATGCAATAGATTCCATGACTTATAGCAAGTTATGTTTCAAATGTTTTGCAGATAATTTTAGAATAGGTATAGTGGGAAAAATAAAATCAAGGATAAGGGATCACAGAATAAATGGTCTGTTGTTGGGCAGCTGAAAGAGAGAGAGAAATAAAGCACCATGTTGTGATGGGATTGAGAATGATATTTAAAAGATCATTAAAGTGATCTTTCTGTTTAGCTCTTCTCCCCCTGTGCCTGCACCTGGAACTGTTGGTGTGCAACAGCCGATTTTACTGCACATATTTGTTGGATGTATGCCTTTGCTACCTGATTTTACTTCAGCCAATGTAATGTTAACAGTGCACACTGTTTCCTGTCCACAGACCCTACCCAACTTTTGCTCGACTGGAACTTAATTGAATTACCGTCCTTACTACGGTGTTATTTTTACTATAACCTGTATATAAAGTGTGTCCTACTTTCACAATATTGGTGTCTAGGTTATTCTAGTACTGCTTCTCCGCAGCTTGTTGCTGCTTGCACATCACCGTGCCACTCCTTAACTTTACCCTTGTTTCTGTCCCCATCCTGCTTCTCCCACACACTACACCCACATATTACCGATAGCACTGGTCTGCTGCTCTCTCCTCAGACCATTACTGTACTGTTCTTTCAGCTTAATCCTTCTGTCCACTATAGCCTGGTCCCCTATACTAGCCTCTGTATTGTTGCTTTGCTACCAGCTTTCCCTGATAAATGCTTTGGATGATTCTGTAGTCTCTCTCTCTGTCTCCTTCTGCCTCTCACATTTCTCAGTCGCTATACTTGCCTGCTTTTGTAGATTGTTTCTCTTGCTGATTCCCCCATATTTTTCCTGGTGTAGCCCCATTAGGCTTGGGCTCACTTCCCTACCCCATTCCCACCCCTCTTTCCTTACATTTATACCCAACAACACCACACCTCTTTCCTCCTTCTCTCTACTACCTCTGTCTTATCTAACATCTTAACACTGAAACTTCTATTTCTCCACCCCCTTTTTTATTGGATCAGCCCCACTTCGCTATTTTTTTTTTTTTTCTTCTTTCTCTCAGAATCATCCAACCAAATATGAAGCTCTACCACTCTATGTACTACTACACTATTCTATCTTGTCTTCTATTCCTGACCTATAAAGTCACTGACCACCACAGCTTTTGCCCTAGCTACCATCACCACCATGCACAAACCATAACTTACCATAACCTTACAGCTACATCTGCTCAGAACTATACAACACTTCCAACTCTCTCCTTTATCCATTCAAACATATAAAATCCTCAAACCCTCATCCCCCCACTTTGATTCCATCAGGTTATCACCAGATTTAAAAATATGCTACTATACTCCCTTAAATCAAATTACAAGTGAACATCCATTCCATTCCATGTCCCAGTAATGATTTACTCCCAACTCAACTGCACCTCCCAAACTCTCATATATGCTCCTCTAACCAAACTCCCTCTAGATCAAAGTATTGTATCTCTCTACCAACTACCCCCAAATCTGAGCTTCTAATAAATTTCAACCTTAGAAGCCTTATGAATAAAATTACTGAATGTCATGCTATCCTAGACACCTACTCTCCTAACATAGCTATTATTACTGAGTCCTGGTTAAAACATCATGTTAAAGACTCTGAAATTACTTATAACAGTTATAACATTATTAGACAAGATAGACTAAACAAAAGAGGTGATGGTGTAGCAGTTATGTTTCAAGACACTCTAAAACTACAAAAATTAAACTGTACAACTCCGACATCCCTAATGCTGAACTCATCACCCACCTGCAAATAAATCCTCATAAAACCATGATTATCATAGCTACATATCTGCCCCCAACAATCTCCCCAACATCAAACTTCTCCTCTATTGATCTGCCTATACTTTCAATCAAGAAATTATCATCCTAGGTGACTTTAATCTTGACTGTTTCTGTTTCTCCTCTAACTGCCCTACCAACTTTATCAGTCTATATAATTTCTCTCAAGTTATAAACTGTCCCACTCACACTGACAAACACTCTAAAAACATCACTACTTGACTGGATATTAACTAACAAGCCTAATCTAAGTGTCCATGCTGGCTGCCTACCTATCAACCTTTGTGACCATGCCCTACCTTTCTCCTTAGAAAAATAATTCATATTCAGTCTTACAATCCCTTCAAATACAACCGTAGTAAGAAATATTTCTCCCCTGGCCTCTTTAATGTATTACTAAAATGCTGTGATTGATCACCATTACATAAACTAAATTTTGACCTTGCAGTGGAATTTTTTAACAACAAATTTCTTGAAATACTAAACAGCCTAGCTCCCACCAGAAAGATATGCACCAAATCCATAGTACTAGTATGCTTTCTTTTGACACTAAACTGATTAAACAAAGAGACAGAGCCCTATACCTATCTGCCAAAAACAAATCCCTCCTCACTACTTATCAGCAACTAAGAAACCAAACCAAGAAAAATATCTACAATGACAAAAAACACTACTTCCAAACCTCCCAACAAAAGTTCCTTCACAACCCACACAAGTTCTGGCAATCAATCAACTTCCTGCTCAACCCTGGTAAACCATCCACCCCCACTCCTTCCATAACCAATACCTCCAAACTTTTAGCCTCACAGTTTAACAACTTCATTGACTCAATCTCCTGCCTCCTTAATAACCACAAACTACCACCTCTTACACTCCCCTCCCTTGCCTCTAGTACTACAAACTCCTCCTCCTTTAGACCTATTCAGCCTTCTTACATTAAAAAGCTCCTAAGCAAACTAAAACCCTGCTGCCCAGCAGCTGATCAACTACCAAATAAATTCCTAAAAACAGCAGCTCCATCCATTGCCTATCCTATTTCTGTACTAATCAATTGTTCCATCTCTGAACAGTATGTGCCTTCTCCTCTGGAAAGTCGCTCACATCATCCCCCTCCACAAGGATGGCCCCTCTAGAGAAATTTCAAACTACCTCCCCATATCTATCCTCCCACCCATAGCCAAAATCCTAGAGAAATGTATTCAGCTGCAACTTCTCAACCACCTTACCACAAACCACCTCCTATCCGATACCCAGCATGGTTTTAGACCCCATTATAGTACAAACACAGCCTTGTTATCCTTCACCAACACTGTTCATCATCTTATGAACAAAGGACAACTAGTCTCTGCAATTTTCCTGGACATGTCAAAAGCTATCAACATAATTTCTCACCAACTACAACTTGACAAGCTTGCTGCACTCAATCTCAGTACAGCATCTCTGACGTGGTTTCATAGTTATCTATCAAACCATCAACAGGCTACTAAATGGAAGAACTATTTCTCCCCAGTACTCCCAGTATCCACCGGGCTACCCCAAGGTTCAATACTTGGCCCCCTACTATTTATCATATTTACTAACAACCTTAATTCAGCAAACCAACTTGCCTCAGTCATACAATATGCAGATGATACAGCTCTTATCTTCTCAGCCCCTTCCCCACAACTACAAGAAAAGTTGCAAAAAGCATTCCTGGAAATTTAAACTTTCCTATCAAACCACCAACTTAACCTCAACCCTAATAAGACCGAATTAATAATTTTTACTAACTAAGCCACCAAGCAAACTCCCTATCCCTCTCTATTCATTCTACAAATGTTATCAAAATTGAAACAACAAACCAGGCCAAGCTCCTAGGTATTACAATAGATGACTGTTTCAAATTCGATATTCATATTGCACTTGCTATTTAAAAAAGTCTACTCCAAACTTGGTACTCTCTACAGAACCAAACCTTACCCAACACCCCAAACCAGGCTAGCCACAGCTAGATCTCAACTTCTCTCTACACTTCTCTGTTGCTCTCGCATCTTCACCAACTTATGCAAGACTGATCTTCATAATCTAGAAACTTACTATAACAAAATTGCAAAGTTTGCCATCAGTTGACCCCATAAAGCCAACCATTGTTCTGCTTTTTCTTAACTGGCTAGAACTCCCCAACCTGTTGACACTAAACCAACTTACCCTCGCCCATAAAGTCATACACAATCCAAATATCTGCCCCTTAATTTCAACCATAGTCCAACTACAGGTAAACAGCAGATCCCTTAGATCTTCCGATGGACCACTGCTTAAAATAACACAATCACATAATAACCATGGTGACTCCCTCTACTCATACAAAAGAGCTAAGTCTTGGAATGCCCTGCCCCTAAGCTTACATAACACCACCTGTTCTTCCTTTAAAACAAAAATAAAAGAATATCTTAAAAGCAAGTAGCTCTGCCATTGTAGTACCCCTGGATAACTCCTCTCTCCTATGTCCTTAACTACACCAATCTATTTCTTTATAGCCAATTGTCCCTAGTCTTAAAGGTTAAAGCTGATCATCTCCTCACGTTTTAGATTCAGTTACTTTCAGTACTTCATAATTCTAATTCTTACACTCTCTCTCTCTATTAGCACTATATGTGCACAAATCTCTTCATTAGGCATGCTCAGTGATTCTGTCTGTTTTTCACCCAGTTATCAACATTTTTGTTCCTATGATGTATTATTTTTTGTCTATTTTTCACTGTTTTTGTTAAACTTACACTTGTAATGTAAATTTTTTATGAACATCTGTGTAACTCTGTATTTTTTTATCTATCTTTGGAGCTTTTCTCCCCGGGTGTCCCCTGAAAACAGGCTACTAGCCCAGTCGGACACTACCCAGTAAACAAATGTAAATAAATAAATAAAATATGAGAATGAATGCTTAGAAATCATGGTGTACAAATTCAGATAATGTCTGTGAAGAGAATTTCCTGAAATTCTGGATATGGGCTTATACTGCCTATTTGCAAAAATCAATAAATAAAAAGAAATGTTAAGAGACCATAAGATGAACCACTCTATTACACTCCTTGACAATTCACTAAAATCTTTTCTAGCTTGATTTAACATGACTTGAAGAAACAGATGAAGGTAGATGTGATATATAAACATCAGATCAACTTTAGAAGCTTAAACATACTATAGATAAGTTGTGGACTTGGATGTCGCATTTGATTCCATTAAAAGGAAAAAGCTGCGACTGCCCACAAGGAAAATCTGCATTAGCAAATAACTTAATTTCAATTATTAAAGCTTTATATACTCCATTTTGGGGTAGGGTCAAACTCTTACAAGGATGTTTAATAGATGAATTCAAGATAAAGGGGGTAAGACAAGGACATCTATTGGCCCCTACCCTTTTCTAGTATGTATATTACTCATCTGTTTAACATTGTTGGTGAAGTAGGGAGAGATGTACCAAAAATAAGAAGCAAGCCTCGACAAATTCTAGTATTTGCTGATGATAGGCTATTGTTGGCAGACAGTTTCTTTTTATTTAATCATAGAAAAGAATAATAGATTCTTTAAGGCAACTGGGCCATGTGGCCATTTACCCCTAGAATCTACAATTCAATTGGGCTATGTCACCATTTACGTCTTGCAAATACCCACCTTTAGACCATGCCTCCTTTTTCAATGAATGATGGGCCAGTCTTGGTGGTGAATTTATGAATACTCATCCAATTATCTAACTCTTCTTAATAGTGTGTCATGTTGTTTGATCAGGTGAAGAAGTGTGTTCCAAAGAAGGGCAGTCTTTACATGACAAATCTGTCTCTCCACTATAATTTGTATATTTACTAAAGTATGTTCAGATATCTGGTTGTAGTCACAGGACTATTTGATTTCTGGAGAAATCAGAGATCTTGGACTGTCAGATACCTAGTGGCCCAGAAGGCAAGGCACAGATGACACCAAAAGAGTCTATAGGACACTGAATAGATGGACAAGTCCTCAAACCTTTCTTGATAGCTCAGGTGCTGTAGGCATTGGACTTTTGTGTCCGGAACCTTTGTGGTCTCTTCAACATTTTGATACTTTAGAAAGACCCACCACACAGAGGGCATTGTGTTTTATGATGAATCTGATCAGTGCAGAATATAGAGACTTAAGGACTTCTTTGGAAGTAGAGGAAGCATCCTTTACAATCAGCTGTGCCAGACAGAAGGATTTCCTGACCAGTGTTGCAGCATGATGATCATAGGAAATGAGTTATCTCATGTTCCAAGGTCTATCAAAATACCTACTTTTTAGAAAGGTGTGTTTTCAATACTATATGTTAGGCAGAGGGTTTGTTTGACAAATGTAATAATATTGCATTTTTTAGCATTAAGTTGTATCCTGTTTTCAATGCACTGTCTGTAAACATGGTTAAGTTCACTGTGTAGCTTCTGTATAGCAGAAGGAGATTTAAGTATAACACACAGTTTACAATCATTATCAAACCTGGTTAACCAGAGTTCCTGGTTTTTGATTTGAAGATCAAAGAAGTGTATGCTGAATAGCTGAGAATGAATGTTGCAGTACCCAGTGATTATTTTCATGCTGTCTTAGGATTTGCCTCCTAGCCTCAGTGTGGGTTCTATCCTTCAGCCAATTAGTTATCCACCTAACTTATACATAGCGATCAGTTTGGAGTACATTCAACTTGTTGATCATGCTTGCATGTTGCATAGTATCAAGTAGTTTGACAAGGTCAAACCACTGTCCATGGCTTCCATTGCCTTCTCTAAAAAAAAAAAAAAAAAAATGATCAGATTCATTAAACAGGATCTACCCTTAACAAAGCCAAATAGCTACAATAAAGTCATTGTATCAAAGTTTATCAGGTCTGTTATGACCCATTCCATAGTCTCGCAGAAGAGGTTCATCAGGTTGATGGGTCTGTAATTCCCAGGGTCCATAGTGAGGCCACTCTTTGTGAATGGACATCACAACTGCTGTGCATCATACCTCAGGAACAAAACCAGTTGGATAAGCTCAGGTTGAGTGCTTAGTGCTGTTCATCAGGTAGCCTAGTACCTTATCCAATCCTACTACACAGGATATATGTTTTGTTGTGGGTATTGTATAGCTGTCTCTGGGTGACTGGGAGAAGTTTGCACCAAATCTGTTTGCCAGTATATTTGTGATATCCACACGATCAGAAAGGGTTTGCTCTTTCCTCTTCCTTTTTGTTCAGTTGTGGTAGGCACTGACAGATGTATACAGTTGTCTAGGTGCACATATAATTTATTTCCGAAAGTACTAGCCATAACAGCATTTTGTATAATAATTGTTTAAGAATATTATTTTGAGTACTAGTTATACACAAGATGTCGAGAGCAATAAGATTCTTTTGGATGCAAAAGGATCTTCAACTAAACCACGTAAGCATATAATCATGTGGGTATGCACAAACAAATAATACTAAGTGGTGTGTACCTATATGATCTACTCTGAGATCTATGCATAGTTTATATGCAAATTAGTTTTAAACTCAATGTGTGAGTAGGGTTAGGGAAATAAAAGGGGCAAACAACGGGTCTAATAAATGTTAGAGGAAGACATTTTTTCATGTGGTTTATGAATGTCCAATATATGATAAATTAAAGAAAATCTTTTTTTTTTTTTTGGAGTCAATAATGAAACAGTAATAATAGGAAACAAAAGTATGCTGCACTTGTATTCTATAAAAACTATAAAAAAGAATTAAGTTTTAATAAGATAGCCACCACTCAGCGTGCAGTGTGAAGACTACAATGAACACTGGTGCAAGCAGTCAATAAGAAATAATCCCTGTTAGAAATGGAGTTTGGTTTATTGATAAATATATGTAATATTTTAAGTTGATGTTTTACTAGTATCCAAAGTCCAGTATTGTATTAAACTCCTTTATATGTAGTGAAGACCTCCATCTACCACAAAAGTGCATCTATACTACTACAACTGCCCAGCTAACTTTAGAAATCCATTATCTCCACTTTGATTGCTAGTTCTCTTTTATTTTGATCAGACAAGTAATCTCTCCTCTGATATCTTCTGAATTTTTATTCTACTCTGGCTGGTTTCTATAGGCTTTCTGGTGAAGAGCAGTGTTCCTCTGTGTAGGTACTATCTTCATGTAGTATGTTGTTCAAAGATCTAGTGTGTTGTGGACTTCTGCAAATGGTTTGCCCAAGTGACTTGTATTTTTGCTTTATCTCATCTGACCTTTTAGACTTCCTATCTGACCTTTTAGACTAATATAGAACATTTTGGTGTAACTATTTTCTAGGCAGCAGTTCCTCCACTATATCAGCTTTCTTTCATTCATTCATTTCCTTTGCCTTGACTTTTAAAATCCTCATTGTTTACCCTGTCTAGCATTCTGAATACTGTATGTGCTGGTTTAGTTCTGCCCCCTTTTTCAAACAATTGGCTAATGTACTTTACTCACCAAGAGTCTCTGATCCAGACCATGGACTTATGTTTTAAACTGAATCCTTTGATGTGTTCCACATCCTCAGAGTGAAATCTTTCCCCCTTCCACACCACTCATAGCTCAGCAGGTTAGACCAACAACGAGGTCATGCCCAACAGATACATACCTGCATTAAATAAATGCTTGGCCATCTCTCAAGCTATTGATGAGATAAATTTTCAATAATTTTAATGATTGTTTTGTGATATATTTTTTAAGCTCTAATAGGTTCAGGTAGTAGTGCATATTCTATGGGTTAATTTATATGGAAAAAGGTAAGCATATAGTGTAGAAGGGTGCTCTATTGCTTCAATCTGCCCACCTTATGAATTCTTTCATTTTCCTAGAAAAATCAGATTTAATTTCTAGCTTGTTTCTTTTAGAATAGTTCAGTAAGTCTTCCTCTTCTTCTTCATGTATCTGTTTAGGTATGCCAGTAATTCTTATGTTTTGCCTTCTAGTTCATTTGTCAAAATCATCTAGCTTTCACAGTGGTCTTTCAAAAGTCATTCTTTTGTATTATATATTCTCTTTCTTTAGGATCAAATCTGTGCTTCAGCAGTTTGTGCTCACTTTCTAGCACTGGTATTTTATTTTGTGAATTTTGTACTACTCAGTGGTGGTGTTCCAACATAATTTTACCTGTTCCTGTTTTCTCTGCCATGCTGGATAGTTTCTGGAATAGCACGGATATTTGGCCTCTGCTTTGGAATTTGATTCATTCTTGTTATATGCCTCCATCAATACTTATGCCTCTGTTTATACTGTGGGATAAAGATGTTTAATTTTAAGTTGACCCTGGGGAAGAACTTCTAACTTAATATGCCATTAGGCAGAGTGAGCTGTGTCCCAAAACCATTTGAGCAGACAATATTTGGAAATGTTTTAAGAATAACATTCCTTATAAGGTATGTGCTTAGAATGGAGAGGCAGCTCATCCAGAATTTAGCTGAAATGAAATTACATTTATTCAGAGCCAAAAGTAGTGATTACATATATTTAAGTGCCATAACTAATAGCAAACATGGGGCTGTACAAAGAGATATAAAACTATACTACCCTAGACTTTGGAATTTCATGTGCACCAGCTAGTACTAAAGCTCTAACTGATAAGCCAGTGTCATGACATAGAGGAAGAAACTCCTAACTATGATAGAGGTGACCCATGTCTTATTTGCAGCTTGAATGTCTGAGGTGCTGGCAGGGGAGGATGGGCATGAGTGTCTTGGGAGGATTAGGAGGGAGGGAAGGAAGAATGCATGTATGACACACAAACACACACACACACAGTGATTAATTTCCCTGGCAGAGGCTGGGGGAAACAATTATGAATTGCTTCCTGATAGTGGGCAGGGCACCTTGCCAACATCAGCTCCTTGTGGTATTGAGGCGCAGATTGGCAAATATTCCCTGTCCTACCCACTGGATTTTATCCGAGTACATGTGGGGACAGGATAAAAAAGGTAAGAAAACCCTGCCAACTGCTGTATGACTGGTAACCAGGATGCCTTGATCTCCTTGCTGACCCTGACCCTTATCAGAATAAGCACAGGGAGGCCAGGAGGGATAGCTAGACTTGGTGATTGAGCTGAGGCACCAGAATTCCCTGATTGTCTACTGTGCAAGACAAAAAAAAGCTCAAAAAATGGTCAGCTGCAGGAAGTGATAAGAGCTCAAAAAAAAAAAAAGATTTTAAATTAGAATCCTTCCCCATGTGCTAAATAGTTCTGAGGTGTGGCAACCTCATATAGCATATTTTCTTAGAACACTCCTCATACACACATGCACACACACACACAGTCATTTGGTATTTCATCATCTGTGGAAGTATAGTATGATCAGATTTATGATCTTTTAATTGCAGGTCATAAAATAATTAGTCTTTGGTTATGAAAATATAACTAGGATTGAAGAAATATGTCAAAATACATGTGGGAACTGTCATAATGTCTTCAGTTCATCTGGGTCACTAGGCAGGGTTGTTCCCTCTCTCTCAATATATTCCTACAGTACTTGCAATTTTTAGCAGAACTAGTAAGGAAACCATGGCCTTGGGGGTGCAAAATGTGGAGGAATCAAACAGTTGTCTCCTAATACACTGATGATGTATTACCCTATTTGTCTAACCCTAAGGCAGAACTTGAGAAAGTTGGCTAAGTTTGGTAAAATTTCATAAGATAAAGTTGATCAGAATAAAACTAAAGCAACTTTTTATAAATTGTTCTCCTTTTGCTAACCTACTCAAGATACACCCCTTCTTAAAAAAGTTTTGACCTGTTAAATACTTAAATTGTTTAATCTTATTGATGAACTAGTATGTAAGCTGGAAGGTACATTAAAAATGATGATGACATTTTAGTTTATAGAGTATTTGACATAAAAAAACATCCCTACACTCAGATGACATGGACACATCAAAATTAATTGATATAGTAATTATCTTAACTTGACCATGGGTAAGGCATGCATTAGGCATAATTTATCCACTACTGTTGTGGTGAACCTATGAAGGCAAAGACCGATTGGGTAAATTTTGTCAAGAATCAGTAGCAAAACAACGATTATGAGTATTGTATACCAGTTATTTTAAAAATAAATATCTTATTGTATTTAGTCTAGAATGTCGTATTTAGTCTCGAATGTCTTACTTTTTTAAAATTTCTCACACTCTTGTGTGCCAATGCATATACAGTATAATGGCAGAATTCATTTGCAGCCAGTGAGCATTCAGTAGATGTACAACCACAATAGTGAGTTTTCCTCTGATCTATCATACATTTGTGAGTCAGTACACATTTTCTTGAGGTCTGTCGTACAGGACTTTTGATTTCTTGTTTCTAGATTTATCAAGGTATTGGTATGTAATTTGCAAAAAATCATGTAGGGAGCTTGTGCAAGAAAGATTCAAATAATAATTATAGACCATATAGTTTATAATTATGTAATACATAACTTAGAACTACATTACTCTAGTTTATAAAGATGAATTTTGAAGCAACTGGATCTGGTGACATGCATAGATTTCATCAACAGATTGTTGCTCTACACACTTAGGATGTTGTATTGCATCACAGTGAGCAGTTGTGGGCCATTATTGCTGATGAAGACATCAGTGGAATTATTTTTAAAAGCAGTTAATGGAGAATTGTAGATCTTAGTGTAAGTATCAAAAGAATCCGCGGTGGTGCAGCGGTAGCGTTATTGCCTCACAGCAAGAGGTTCTCCTGTTCGATTCTCAGCTGGAGTGCCTTCTGTGTGGAGTCTACATGTCCTCCCCATGGTCGAGTGGCCTCCGAAAGACATGTGTGAATGGACGTGCTTTCGCTGAAGGTTGGGTGTCAGGCTGGCAACTCAGCACCATAAAAAAAAAATCTACTGCCAATCATTAGTGGACCGGAGTTCCGCTGTGGCAACCTCTAACCGGGAAAAGCCAAAAAGACAAACAAGTGTAAGTATCAAAAGAGCAGTTTATTAGTCTAAGCTACCTTGTTAGATGCTGATTTTTCTGCATGTTATTGCTATAACAGTGTTATTTATTTATTTGACATTTGTTTACTGGGAAAGTCTGAATGAGTCATGAGGTACTCATTTTCAGCTGAAGCGCAGGGTGAAAAGCTCCATATATATATATATGGTTAACAGAATGAAAAACTAGACAGACATAAAGTCATAATATTCAAGTACAAATATGTAAACACATTAGTTTGTCAAAATGAAAACTTAACAGGCATAATGAAGTCATAAACGTTCAAGCACAAAATTTGAAAAACTACACATTAGTTTGTACCCTACACATTAATTTCCACCCTCAGGTGACCCTATAGGTCAGTTTATAACTGAGAGCAATCACTTTATAACCGGAACAAAGCAATTAACAAAGAGATGCAAGTAAAACAGGTTTTCTGTCATTTGCTGAGACTAAATACCTGTCATATGCAGTATAGTGTACTGGTCAAGCAAAAGTAGACAGTGGCCACTTTAGTAAGGGGTCCTACTGTTTCACAGAACAGGCATATATTTAACTGATTAAAGTTAAATACGCAGCAAGGTTCTTCATGATAGATATGCTTATATGAAACAGTGGCAAAAGTTTCAGTAAACTTGTAGGTGTAGGGCTTTGTGACATAGCTACTGCAATGTTTAGGTCAGATATAGTTACCACAGGCTATGAAACAATGACAAAAGTTTCAGTACACTTGTAGGTTTAGGGCTTTGTGACAAAGCTCCTGCAATATCTCGGCCAGATGTAGTGACTGCAGGCTCTGCTCTATGAAGGAAGATGGTGACTAAGTATAAGAAGAGGCCAGAAGTCTAAATCTCAAAATGCACGAACTCGAGGCCCTTCTCAGTATGGAGAACATCGATGTCTGTGCTGTAACTGAAACCTGGTTCAAGGCTCCTGAGAGCACCCCGGTACTATTAGGTTTTACCTCATATCATGGACCACACCACAAAAGGAGGGTGTATCCATATTCATAAAGGATACCCACACCTCCAGGTTGGTGGCACGCACAAAGCCGGAAACCATCCAGGTGCAACTAACCATAGGCAAAACTGCTCTACAAATTGTAGCATGCTACAGGCCACCCTCTCAAACTCAGGAACCCCACACAGCCTTCCTGAAGACACTGGAGGGTATAAATGTATCTCCAAACACCATAATATTGGGTGACTTCAACTACCCGAATATAGACTGGGAACATTACTCAAGCCCTAACTTTCTAGCCCAATGGTTCCTGGAGTTCATAAATTCAAATGCCATGGAACAGCTAGTCACTGTTCCCTATACTAGATCTCATTATCACAAACATGGGGACAAAATGCTCCACACGAAGTATATCCCTCATTGGTGAGATCTGATCATAAACTAATCTCACTGGAAATCCACATCCCGCCCCCACCCCATACAAAAAAGACCACAGTGAAGAACTTCTCTAAAGCAAACTTCACACTACTCAAGACTGGTGCGGTATCCTTCAAGGCCCCTGAGCCAGTGAAAACCACAACCCAAGCTGCGGAAGCCCTTACAAATGCCTTCTGTGAACACCTCCAGGACTGCATGGATCAGGCAATCCCAAATAAAACCAAGACTCTTTCCACAAAGGGCAAACGTCCAGTCTGGTGGACCCCAGCCATTAACAAACTTTACAATAAGAGGAGAAAGCTATTACATGATAGAACAAAATCCATAAAAGGGAAGTCACCCTGATCATTATTAGTAAAAAATACGAGCACTCATAAAATCAATTAAGGCCAATTTTGAGAGAAAATTGCCATGGATTCAAAGGACAATCATAAGGCCTTTTTCAGCTATGTTAGGAACCTGGGTGGAAACTCCCAGATATGCTCAGAATTAGTCCAAAATGATACAAAATCACTGAACCCACAGACATTGCCAACAGACTGGCAGACAGGTTCAGTGCAAACTTCACCCCTCCCCCAAAGGAGAGATAACTATCCCAGCGAGTGTAGCCTCCCAGACATCTCAAATGTGCAGGTGAAAGCTGCTCTCTCTAAAGCTAAAAACACAGCATCAATGGGACGGATGGTGTCCCCGGCTGTGTGCTACTAAATGAGGAATTAAACCCGCACATAAGGCAGCTGTTTAATCTCAGCCTTACCACAGGATATGTGCCCAAGGAGCAACTGTGGTCCCACTCCACAAAGGCGGTGCCTCTATGGACCCTGGTAATTACCGCAACAAGTCTAGTCTGCAAACCTATGGAGAGGATCATAATGGAGCTCATAAACAAAGATATAGGGACTTGCAGACATTGGACCCGACAGTTTGGCTTCGTCAAGGGCAGATCATGCCTTTTGAACTTGGTCGACTTCTTGAAACAGTCACCAAGGCCATTGATGAGGGAAAGGCAGTCCATACAGCCTACCTTGACCTTGCAGACACAATACCCTATTGTAGAAAAACCAGCTTAAATGTAAACCCATATGTCACAAGATGGGTTGCAAACTGGCTTAAGGACAGAACCCACAGGGTTAGAGTTGCTGGCGCTATGTCAGACTGGTGTCCCACAAGGCTCGGTCCTTGGCCCCCTATTGTTCGGCATCTACTTCTCAGAAGTACAGGCCAACATGGGAGGACTTTGGCTGACAAAGTTTGCTGACGACTGCAAACTGGGCGCCATAGTGGAAAGTGCATCGGACACGGATATCCTTCAGAAGGGACTCACCGAAACAGATAGTTGGTGCCAGAGCAATGGCCTGAAGTTAAATGCCAAAAAATGTATAGTCATACCCTTTGGGAAAAACAAGGTAACCCCAAGCTACCATATAGGTGGCAATCCACTAAGCACAGAAGAGGTGATCAGGGACCTGGAGACCCAGGTTGACAGTGGCCTTTCTTTTGACACTCGTGTTGCTAAAGTGGTTAGAAAGACCTTCTACATTGCCCACCTGATCATGAAGGGATTCACATCCAGATCTAGTGAGGTCATTGTTCCCCTGTACTCTTCACTTATCAGACCAATGATCGAGTACAATGCCCCATTCGGGATGTATCTCACCCGACATCTGCAGCAATTGGAGAGACCCCAAAAGTTCCTCACCAAAAGGATAAAGGGACTCCAAAATCTGTCATATGCTGCCAGATTGAAGAAACTCCAGCTCTATTCAGTTGCATACCGTCTGCTCAGAGGTGACATGTACCTGACATACAAGGCCATGTCCAACCCGGAATTAATGGACATGCTCCACCTCAAAAAATCCAAATCCACCAAAACCACTAGAGCAAGCAACTTAAACCTTAGCACAGATATAAATAGGAAGTGCTGGAGGGATAGATTTATCACTCAGAGACTCCCTATGCTGTGGAATAAAATCCCGGTCCATGTGAGGCAGAGCACCTCGCTGGCTCTGTTCAAGAGAAATCTTGACCTGTGGATGGGAGATCGTTTGTTTATCCCGAGAATCATCTCTGTGTCACTGCTGGACAGAGGCACAACAAACTAATGGGCACAGTATTTTTTCATATAAGGGTTTGGGCTAGGCTTATAAATGCCTTAGGGCAGATAGCCTAGTATAAACCTATGAACCTATGAACACTGAGGGGATATTTAGCAATATGTTCTACTGCTTTGTTTATTTTGTTGTATTATTTACATTTGTTTACTGTGCTGATCTCATTGGACCAAGTACAGGCAAGCCCAGGTGAATAGAATCAAAAACACTAAGAACAATACAGTGCAACACAGCAGTTTACAGTAATATGAACATAATCAGAATAAAAGAGTACAATTCTTACAATGCAGAATTCTAAAAATAGGCCTTCAGGAAACATCAATAGTAATAATCCACTCTCTTTCAGATAAAAATCTAGATGCACCAAGAGAAGAAAATAAAGTGTTAAAAGATGGAATAAATAGGTTGGTGTATGGATGGTATTCAGGCTTAAAGTACGTCTGACTGGAAGAAGATAAATAAGAGGGCAGGAGGGTTGAAAGATTATGGGGGTAGGAAGGTTGAGAGAGAGAGATGGGGATAGGGGGAGTTTTGTGTAATGTATCTCGCTTGTGGACATCTGCATTGAGGTTGATTATGGCTTTATTTTTTTAGTTGAGTTTTAATTTGGAGTATGATTAGAGGTCTTTTAGTGAGCTAAAAAGTGATTCCCATAGTTTAGGAACAAGAATGGAAATGACATGGTCTGTGCAGTGAAGTTTAAATTTTAGATCTGGCAAGGTGTAAGTAAAATGAGAGAAATTTTTGAAGTTTTGAGAGTGTTTTGGTGATGAGTTTGAGAGAAGATGATGTTTGAAAGCCATTTGGCTTTGGAGAGAGAGCGAGTCAAGCAGTGTTGTTTTGGACTGTGGGAGTTAGAGATGAAGTGGCAGATTTTATTTGAGATGGTTCATAACATGGAAGTGCTTTTCTTCAGTGCTGCAATTTTTTTGATTAGGCATTATTGTAGTTGAGATAGGAGTATTCCCTTGCCTTTTGCAGCTATAGCTGGGGCTGATAGATGAACACAGATGCTGTTGACCCAAAATAACAGGGAGTTTATTTATTTTTTTCTTCCTTCTTGAAGATGGAAGTTAAGGGATTGGTTGTGCCACATTCCTGGGTATTTGAAGAGTTTTGTTGTTTATTGCAGAATTGTTTATCACTGCAGTATTGAGGGATTTGGGGTGTTTTGGCAAGCTTTTGAAGGGTGCCAAACAATATACATTTAGTTTTTGAATGACTGAGCAATAGATTGTGCTGGAGTGTGGACTGTGGAAATGCAGGTTGTTTTGGAGCTTTATTTGCATTTCAGAATGGGACTTGTTAGATCTAAAGATGACCAAATAATCAGCCTCTAGGATATGAGAGAGGTATACAAAGAAGATAATATGACAATTTATTAATAAACAGAGAAGATTAAGGGAGCTGGGGTGTTCCCCGAGAAACTCCTTTTTGTAGTGCTGCTGCCACAGAAAAGAAAGAGCCTATTTTTACTCTCTAGAATCTGTTGGAGAGGATGTCTTTAAACAACAACAAGGCATGGTCTTATGAGATCAAATGCCTTTGAGATGTGAAGTTTTATGAAGTTTTGTGAGGGGTTTCTTTCTCCATATTAGTTAGGATTTTCAGTCGAGGAATACAGAGCCATCGTGGTGCTGCACCCTGAAGAGAAGACATTTTCTTTTTTGGTGACGAGGTGGTATTGTATGCATGCATTGATTCATTTTAGATAATTTTCTGTAGGGATTTGAGAAGAGGTAAGGGGACCAAAGTGTGATGGATTCTCTGGTTTCTGTTGCTTTCAGATTGGTATGATTAGGGCATTTTCTCTAGATGTGAAGCATGATATTCTTAGTCAGACAAAGGTTGTGTGCATGAGTGAACAGAAGGGTAAGAAAGTCTTTACAGAGATAAATGAACTAGGGAGTCAGGTTGTGTGAACCAGGTGGAATACCTACCTGGATTTGGTTAACTTGTATGTCAATATCCTTAGGTCTTACTTTTTTTTTAACTAGACATGTGGAATTAATATGGGGTGGTATGAAAGTGACTGAGAGGGAATCATCTGGATGATATATTTTTTTCAAGATAGCCATTTATTATCTCATCAGTCAGCATCATTTTACACAGTGTACAGTCCACATGTATGGCACACCCTTAATTTCCACTGGACTGTCTTTACAACTTTAACAACTTTATCTTTTGTACATATTCTAACATTTGCTCAGTAGGCAGGCAGTGTTTACAATACTTTCATTTGTACTGCCCACAATTCTATCATTTAACCTAATCATGATGTTGAATTACAATCTAATTTTAACAGAATAAAACCTACTACATCTCTTCTAAGTTTCCCACCCAAGCATGTGCCATTTTTCATGTTATGCTTCTAACCAACCCTTTCCTAAGGGTTTAACTATTTACACTACATACACACAAATATTTCAAGCACAGGCATTAATGATCTTCTAGCTTGTCGAGATACCAAAACACTTGTTCCCATAATAAGTGTTCAGGCTGTTCTTAAAAATATGTAAACTAGTACTTGCTTTAATGTAATTTGGTAGTCAGTTCCATGCATTAGCTACTCTGTCAGAGAACCAATTAGTGCACTTCTTATTCCTATAGAATCTTCTTCATAGGTTCTCTGATGATTCCCTAGTACTTTTTGATAACCCCAAACATTCCCAGAGGTAGTTGTCTCTAAATGCCATATATACCTGAATAAGATCACTTAAATATCTGTAAGAGACATTGTACAAGTTCAGGTATTGTAGTTTTTCATAAAAATTTAAATTTTCACATTCATGGATGCTCTTGGTATATTTCCGCTATAATTTTTCCAATTTACTCATGCTTGTTTTCTTATAGGGTTTCTATATTGTCATTCCATACTCAAGTTTTGGTCTAATGTAACTAGCAAACAATGACTTCATCATTTTTGATTTCCTAGACTTTATAAATCTTTTTAGACAACCTATAGTTCTATAACTATCATTAACCAATTGGTTGATATGATTAGAAAAAACATATACCCAGGTCCTTAAATGAGTCCACAGTTTCAATCACTGTGTGCTATATTAGATAGTCACCTTTCAGTTTATATCTCCCAAATCTCATATGCTAAGTTTTTGATGTATTTATCAGCATATTATTCTCCTGTGCCCAAATGGTCAATTTAGTAAAGTTATTTTGCAGACATGCTTTATCTGTAACACATGTAATCAGTTTACCCAATTTCAGGTCATCTGCATATGGACTGTAGAATACCTCAGATGAAAAAATTAGCTCTGAAAGATGAAATCTAACAACTAACGGCCTAGGATGGAGTCCTGTGGTACACCCTGACTGTAACCAAGGATTTCACCTGTCCAGTTGCTGTATGATACTTGCCATATCCTATTTGTAAGCCATGCAGCTATTTATCTTATGAAGATTACATCAATACCTAGTTCTACTAATTTATTGATCAGTGTTTTGTGTATGACCCTGTCAAATGCTGGTTAAATCTATACAAATTACATCACAGCACAATTTTTCATTCATAGCTGTTATTATATTGTTATACAATATCATGTTACAGGTGGTAATAGATCTATTTACAGCATATCCATGCTGATATATGATTTCAAGTCCCAACCTATCCAGTTCTGACAATAACTTATCCAATATTACCTTCATTATTTTTCCACAACATGAAAGTAGACTTGAGGGTCTGTATGACTCTGGGTTTGTCCTACTCCCCTTTCACTTAAAGGCAGTTTTAATAATCGCATGTCTCCAATTGTAAGGAATCTCCCCATATTTCTTGCTGAAGTGTTCCCAGGTCATTTTTACTAATTCTGTCTCCTCCCTGTGCTTTGTTTGGATCCAGTTTGTGCAGTTCTTTTTCGATATAATCTAATTTGATTCCAGTATCTGGGATTACCTGGATGTCACTAGGACAACTTGTCACCCATTTTGTGGAGCCAAACTGTTTTGTATAAGATTTTGTAAATATATCTATAATCTGTTGTGTCTGAGAATAAATTTTAGAATCTGCACCCAGTTTATCAATTTGTGTGCCTTTACTCCTTCCACATCGTAATTATCGGTAAAAAGGTTTCCTGTTATGCTGAATATCTTTATATAAATTTTCTTGCTCTTGTCTCACACTATGCTTAATGTGTTTGTACAGTATGTTTATTTCACTTTTCAAAGCTGTAGTTTGACCTCTCTTCCATTTCTTATATTTTTTGTCTCTCACCTAAATCAGATATCCTGTTCTTATGGAAATATATCCCCCTAATGTTGTATGCCTAGATCCTGATGTTAAACATTTTTTTGATTTTTTGCACTCAATTTATCTTTCAACACTTTCCACATTCCATCTGTATTTTTTCCACTGAAGACCTCACTCCAGTTAGTTTTACATAGTAAATGTTTTGCTTCCATATAATCTGTAATTAACCTTCTGTGCACTGGTTTAGATTTCAGTTTGACAGAATTATCTAGCAACAAATTAACCTTTATAACCCCATGATCACTACACGTCAACGGCAGTAAAACTTGCCTTGAAGTCACATTAATTTCTTTACGAACACAAACAATGTCTAGCATATTCCGTCCCCTGGTAGTTTTTTTTTTTTTTGCAGTCTGAAGCAATTGTTCCTGAATATATGCTGTGAATAATTTCCTTACTAATGTTGTTGAATCAATATTATTCCAGTCTGTTTCTGGTAAATTTAGGTCTCCAGCTAATATTATTATTCCCTTTTGTGTTTCATGCAAGAAATGTATGAATTCGTCTAGGTCATCTGCATTTGACTTTGGTGGTCTGTACGCTCCAACAATTGTTATATGTTCCAGGGCTGTCTCTATTGTCACAGTTACACAGTCTATACTATGTGTTATCACTGAACACGTAATAATCACAGGTTTCATAATTATATTTAATCCCTATCATAACATCTCTGCCTAATTTTTTGTTTGA
Organism: Protopterus annectens; assembly: GCF_019279795.1. Taxonomy (NCBI): domain Eukaryota; kingdom Metazoa; phylum Chordata; order Ceratodontiformes; family Protopteridae; genus Protopterus; species Protopterus annectens. Next base: position 490,892,889 of record NC_056747.1, read on the forward strand.
ATGTCTGTTACAGTAAAAATGTTTATACCCTGACAGAACTGGTTTCCAATCATTGTTCTTTAACCATGTTTCTCAAGCGATAACAACATCAATCTTGTGGGAATGTAGCAAATGTTCCAATAAAAAAAATTTATTATTAATGCTCCTAGCATTAACAACCATCAGAGATGCAGCAAATGTTGCTATCTGTGAACTGTTAAATTTTCAACATAGCAAAAATTCTGCCTAGTGTTTGTTAAATATTGCAAAATATCTACTGCAAAAATTTTCTTCCCTGATCTTGACAAATGCATGCCATCCTGTCTGAACATGCGTGTGCCCAAAAGTAGGCTTGAATACTCTACACTTTTCCATTTTTTAAAACAGGATATTTTTTCCATGTAGGTATTTATCCAAAAAATATTTTTTTTCAGTGTAACCTGATTATCCTTTCTATAGGTGATTTGTGAAAAATATATCCTAACACCAGTACAAGTTATACTATCTAAGAGGGTGGTCAGTTCCCTACTAGGATTCACAGAATCCTTGCGGATGACATCATTTGTACCAACATGAATAAAAAATGGATCCATACTTCTTTACATTAAGGCATTCCAAGGCTTGTCTCACATCTTCTATTTTTTGCTCCTGGCAAGCATAACACTATTTGATGGTCATTATTTTCTCTGCAGATATAAGTATCAGTTCCTCTAATAATTGGATCTCCAGTTAGAAGAATATCTTTGCTCACCAGCACTGAAGAATCTTTATCTTCTGATACAGTAATATCTGCTCCATCAGCACTATTTCCAGTCTTCTATATCAAGCCCTTCTCTGTCTCCTCTTTATTGTTGCCCCTACCTCTATGCTTCCCTAGTCTCTATTTTCATCTCTCCTTATTGGGAGACTTCTTCAGATAACAGACATGTACAAATGCAAAGTTTAAATAAAAAAGACATCAATCATGTGACACTTAAAACACATCATCAATCATGTGACACTTTAAACACATCCCTTCCCTATGACATCCACATATTATTATAACTATAACATTTATTTCAATAATTTACAAATAATGCCTTAAATATACTTTTACTAAAATATTTAGCCTGAGATTCATAATCAACATTATTATTTATTAAATATGTTTTATTTCTTCATTCTGGTGAAAATTAAAATATTGAAATAATTTATCCTGACCCGTTCTGTCCACATGATAGCAACTTACAGCAGAGAGTATGAACTAACTTGCACCTTTCATAAGCCTACCTTTCTAGATTTTTCAGTTTGAGAATACACAGACTAGAATACACTTCATTCAATCCTGGAAAATGGCAGGCTTCTGTACGTAACTGCCACCTCAATTCAAGTTTCTCCAACGACATTTGTACATGTCTGTTATCTGAAGAAGTCTCCCTATAAGGAGCGACCAAAAGCGCTTAATAAAACTGACTTTATTTTTTATTTCTGGGTGACCAGTGGAGTGATTTCCTAGCTATTTTGTCCTGTTTGTGTTTTTTTTCGGGTTTTCCCCATGTTGTTATATATGTCCTTCATCTCATAATTCCTTCCAGTACTTAATACTTATTTTTCAGTTTTCTCCACTTTATTGTGGATTTTATTTATGATCTGAGGAAGATTGCTGAATTTGTTAATGAAGTCTGTTCATGTGTGTTTGGATTTTGAGTACTGAAGGGAGGTGGAAGGATGCTGCTATGTTGGAATTTGCATCCAGTAATCAGGATGATTTTATTCCAAAAGTTTTTTTGTTTTTTCTAGCAAGGAGATCCATTTTGTTTTGTAGTGGTTGCATTTATGTCTTCAAATGGGTTGCCTTTCAAAATTACTTGGAGAGGTAGATTTGGAATGAGTTTGTAGGGGGGGGCAGTTGCATTTCCATTTATCCCATGTTTCTCTTGGCATAAGGAGATTTTTGAGTTGTTTAGTTAACCAGTCATTTCTGTGTGGGGGAAAAACTATTTTCTGCAGTTGATGGGACTCTGGGTGAGGTTGTTTCCCTACTTTGTTGGAGTCTTGTAAAAAGAGTAAGGGGATCAGTCAAAGGTGGATACATTTTTTCACTTTAGTTGTTTAGTGATGTTGCTGGATATTCCCTGGAAGTAATTATTTTAGTGCTACATTTAAGCAATTGGTTACTAAATGAAAAGGTGCTAGGGCAGTGGTCACTAAATGTTGATGGATGTTTAAAGTTTGATATGACACATTTATAGGTCTTAGTAATAGTATGAAAAATTTTAATTGTTTTTTTCATCATTCCACAAAGGATGGGATTGCCAAGGATTTCTGTTCATCTAAATTATTTCATGAACATTGTGTTTTTTACTATAGCTTCACCATCTATAGATTTCAGTTTTAATTAATCCAAATTATCAGAAAGTTCCAACACCAAACTTAGTGTCTTGTCTGCTTTTATCCATCTCATATGATCTCTTTTTCCATGCTAAAATGAAATTATTTAGAGTCAAACAGCAATATGTAGATAAATCAGCATATTCTTTGATGCAAGGGAAACAGCCATTTTTCGTTTGACAGATATGCTGACCCAGCTTCAGAGATGTCTCCTTATAATAGATCACCTGATATGAACAATATCAATAGGAAGATGTCATACAAGTATTCATTGGACACTTTAGATCAGTTTGGTAACAAGCTAATGAAAAGTGATAGTATTTTTTTAGAAGCAGAACCATCCAGGAGATTGCAATGGATAGGTATTTAGAATCAAATAACTGATGCGGTCTATAATGGAATACTAGCTGAAAGTGCTTAACCATTTTATATTAAAGTTCAGTTTGAATCTGACTACCACCTGGCCGTTTATTATTCTTTACTGTTTGAAATCAAGGTAACCTTCCATGGAAATTCAGGAATTTGTCAACTCATTGCCAGATACATTAACAGCAGGGGGTTTTAACGAGAGCGGTCTTGTGAGTTCCCCTCATATTTTGGACTAAGTGAAGGACAATTCTGCAAGTTGCAATTTATAATTTTATTGTACATCTTTATTACTGATAGCTATAAAAAAATTTCAGAAAGGATTTACCTTTTAACCAGCTGGTAGAGCTAATGTTGCAGGTGTTTTGACTGCGTTTAACATTTTTATTAGAAAATTTAAATTTTGCTGTGATTATAATAATGAAAATGCTGATGGTTTGAGAAGACAGTGTTTTCAACCATCTTCATACCTTTCAATCTTAGTGCAAGAAATCTGGACAAGGCCTGACAAAATGGGTGGACAAAGTACCAAAAATAGGGACATATTTTAAATATTCTCTTATAAACTTAGAAAGTTGCTAGAGTAACAGAATTTGAGTTAACATACATTTTCTGAAGGATTTGAAGTCTGAAACTGAAATTTGTCATTATTTAGTGACATCAATCCTCAGATCGTCCCAGTGATTTGCCTGAAAAACACATTTTATGAGAAATAGACCAAAATATGAGGCAAAAATCTGGATGGTTGAGAGGAATGACCCTCTTACTATGCCTATTTTGTCATTGTTTGAAAAAAATGATCAAGGGTGACCTTCATAAATTATTACAATTTAAAAAATGGACACATTTTATAACTCGTCACCAGCTGAATTTGAAGTAGTAAACTTCCTTATGACAAATCTATACACATTATGAGACAAGACAAATGGGGGGGGGCGGTATTCATTATGGATGCTATGTTATATAGTTCTAAAATGCTTCAAATGTTGAATGATAATTTTTATAACATTGTTTCTAGGAATGAGGTTCTATTGGCCTTTAACAATATTGGTATACATCTTAAGGATTTATTATTGAATCATGAGATTTCTGGCATACTTTTGTTTCCTTTTTGAATGTTCCAAACAGTTTTTATACCCCATATTTTGGTATTCCAAAACTTTATAAGGATACCCAGAATCCTCCAATGAGACTGATTATTAGTGCTACTGGCAGTAAAACTTTATCAATGTACATTGATCACACCTTAAAGTGTATATTAGATCAGTTTCCACAGGTACGTAGAAATTCCTGGCACCTTTTAGATTAAGGTTTGTTCAGAGGATTTGTATTTGATCACAGCCAATATAAAAGATCTTTACATAATAACACCACATGGGTTGGGAATGCAGTGGTTAATGGATATTCTTTTAAAAACATCTTTTACCATCTGTGCCCAGACTGATTTAATATGTGAACTTACGGATTTGGTTTTCTCACAATTTTTTCATGTTTGAGGGTGAATATTTTTGTTAGATGTCTGGTATAGCAATGAGAGTGGCAGCAGCCCTCATTTTTCAAATTTGACACAGTGCAAGTGGGAAAGAGATGCTGTGTTTAGTAGTGAGTTCTTTAACGGTGGAGATTTATATACTAGGTGTTTGGATGATTTATTTATTTTATGGAAGGGAAGTATTCAAATATATATTTAATTATTTAGAAATAAGGACCATTTTTATCAAATTTAAATAAGCCATTTCTATGCATCACATTAACTATTTAAATATTACCAGTATTAAAAATGGAAATACTGGTAAATTTGAGAGTAATATTTTCTGTAAAATCACATTCAGCAATTTGTCTACAGTTTACATGCAATTATTCATGGTTAATGAAATGGGATATTGTCATGGATCAGTTTGTCAGATCTTTACATCTAGTGTCCAGTGATGAGGTATTTCAAAAAGAGATGGTATATTTGAACAGTTTGTTTTTGGAGAGAGAGTTCCCGTTGACTCATATGGGCAAAGTCATTAGGGAGGTATGAGCAAATGATTAGATTTGTTTATTTCAATTTTAAAGAAACCTTTTAAAAGTAGAAGATCAGATGATAGGATAGGATTTCAGAATACCATGTGTTTGTTTTTCTTTGTAATTAATAAAGACATTAAACAAGTCATCCAGAAACACACTGAAAAATGTTTCACCATTGTGATGAGGTGATTATTACCGGGAAGGGAGGGGTTATAACACAGAGAGCAACATCAAAAGCTCATGATCCCAAAGTAATGGGAATGCTTCACCATAGTGCTTGTAAATTACATAGATTTATTGAAGCTGTTGTGGGATCAGAGGTGTATAATCCATATGGATGCTTTGATTTGAGCACCAGTGGTATTATGTGGCACCATGTTTGTCTTGCCCTGTTTTTGTAGGCAAGACAAAGTTTAATAGAGATAATCTACCAACATAATTATTGCATAAAAAAATAAATGTAACCAGTGCACTTGTGAAACATTCTGCCACGTCAAAATTGTAGCCTGTTTATATTTTTTGTAATAGAAAAAGATCAAAAAACTGACAGAGGAGGCAGCTGGTGAATTTGTTTAACGATCAGAGAATTGTACTGGCAGTTACTTTTGCAAGCCAATAGGTTTCCTGGTAAAAATGAGTCAGTCTCCATTTCTAGTGTTTTAAAATGTATATATAACCATATTTTTTGTATTTGTTGATTTGACCATGTGTGTTTTTTGGTGGATATGTTTAAATAATTAGGTTTAAAATAATTTTCAGTCTGATGAAGGCCATGTTTCATTTTGGTCAAAAGAAATAAAATAGATGCACATTTTTTTTAACTTGGGGAAAAACGGAGTAGTAGATTTGTTTTTCAAAAAACAGCACTTTATAAAGATGTGAGAAGAGACATTGTGTGCATAACCCCTGAATTTGTACTGGACTGTGCCTGGAAGCAGCATAGTCATACAAGGTGTTGGGAGCAGATGGTGTACCTAGAAGTGTTACTGTAATAGACTAAGGCACTGCAGATTTAGTATTAGTGAAATGAATCAGCATTACTTGGCAAGTGCTAGACTGCTCCTAAGACTGACTCAGATGTGAAAGTACAGCTTGGCATCCTACACCAGAGAGGAAAGGATCATATTCTTAGGCACCTAAGTAACAGCAACACTACTGTAGTTGTTTTTTCTTTTACTTTTCTTTGCTTTACAGGACATTGTCTACATAGTGGAGCTTTGATTAAAATTCAGTCAGTGTTACTACATACTCGAAGGTCAACTTGCTAGTTCCGTTATTATTCTTTTTATTATTTAGTATATTAAAAAAATAAATAAATATATGGGGCCCCCTTTAAAAATTTGAGCCTCATATATCTGAGACCATATGATCAAACTTTTAAAAGTTTGAACGGACTGAATGGAGATCCGCGTACAGTGCGAAATGAAAAGATTTCCCTTTTCCGCAAAGTAGAGTGATCTCGCAGTTGGTATATTTAAGCAGAGGGGGTGTGGGTTGCTCCCCTGCTACATACAGAATATTGTATCTATAAAGTAACAAAGTATCCTAAGAACTAAACCAACATGAGAATGGAGAAAGGAGATTCTGCTGATAGGGATGACTTCAATTAGGGGTATAGACAATAAGCATAAGGGGGACATAGGACACAGGTTTAGTTTTGTTTTTTGTTTTTTTTTTTTTTTTTTTTTGTTTCTGCTTCAGTTTTCAAACTTGTAAATGTTTTATGTTATGGTCTCGGCCATATCATCTTCAAACATTTAAAAGTTCAATCTAATGAAGTAGATCCATATATATATATATATATATATATATATATATATATATATATATATATATATAATTGTGTATTATTATTATTATTATTATTATAGGCTCATAGGTGTTTAGTAGTCTAATGACCTCAAGGGCCTTTTTAAGCCTAGCCATGCATCCCAAATCTCTGACAAGTTCTGGTACCCTTGATAAGTGTAAACAGGGGCTTGGGAGGTGAAACGTTTACAAGCAGGTGCCTGGGAGATGAACTATTTACAGGTGGCCTATGTCCTTTAGAGACATAGGTGTCAAACCAGGGATGAATATCCTGTTCCCCATCCAGTTGTCCAAGTTACACTTGAATTGGGTTAGGGAGGAACTCTTTTTCACACGGATGGCTTGTTTGAGAGAAGGAGTAGTCTCTGGGATACATACCTGTCTCTCCAGCAGGTCCTATTTATATCACAGGCAAGGTTTAAGTCTTTAGAACAGGCAATTCTGGTGCTCTTTATTTTTAGGATATGCAGGAGGCCCATCAGAGTGGGTTCTGACGCCTTGTATGTCAGGCATAGATCTCACCTCAACAGCCTGTAGGGGACAGAATACAGGGACAGAGCTTTAAGGCCGTCTGCCAGGGGCATGTTACTTGTATTCTTGTAGTGAGGAACCTCTGTAGGTGTTCCAGTTGTTGGATATGCCTAGTTAGGTACATCCTAAAGGGAGCATAGTACTCAATGAAACGTCTGATAAATGCCAAATATAGTGGAACAATGATAATGTTTAATTGTCTGTAACTACTACTGTTTTTTATCTTAACCAAGGAGTACAATGATAGTAGAAGGATACATGGAGCCTGAATCGCAATCAATATATACTGTGTTTTAGAGTCATTCTTAGCTGTATAGAGGGGGACTCTGGTAGAGGTCTTGTCTGGCAAGGCTGGAGTGTCAAAAGGGTCCATGACAGTTTTGACCTTTTTCCTAGCATTATGTTTTTGTCCCTCCTAGAACTACATATCTCTATCCCACATATATGGGTAATGCTTCCTGTTTTCAGTCACACATGTTCTGCACCACAACCCTCCATACACATCCTTGAAATAAGGTGTGTGAGCTGTTTTCTCTGACTGGTTTTCAGAAACAGTACTCTAATTTCACTATATATAATTGAAATGCTTAGCCATAAAATTTCTAGGGTTCTCCCCAAGTCTGCTTTGCTGTGTAAATGTAGCATTGGCTTGGAATGCAATGCTAAACTGCAAGGTGAAAAGAACTAGTGCCTGGCTATCAGAAATATTGTAACACTGCTGAAGCACTTCAAGATTCTTTAACTTGGTAGATCGTTAGAGAATGTTTCAGGGAATACTTTTTGTGTTTGTAATGATGAACCAACAATCCTGCTAAACAATTTAATTGAGATTATGGCAAGCTTCTTCACAAAATATTGTTTTATGATTAAACTCATCCTAACCATACATCTTTTTGAGCAAAGACAGACTGGCACTACCATTGTAGTTGATGGAGTAAGTTCTGCATCCTGAAAGTATCTAAAATCTGGGGCCAATTAGTGTATGACTTTTCAAAGAAAAAAAAAACTTTTTTGAAAGTGAATTGCTTAACTGTTTCTTTTACCTCTGTACAGAATTTAATAAATGATCTCCCATATGTGTGTGCTCACAGATAAAATCAATAATGATTGCTTTTTTACACATGCAAGTATATATATATATATATATATATATATATATATATATACATATATATATATATATATATATATATATATATACATATTGTGTATATATATATATATATATATATATATATAGCTATATGCGCGCGCAGACACACACACACAATGCCTCACTAAGCCATGTCTTTCACAAAACACATGCACACACTGCATGCTTACCAACAATCATATTAGAAGAATGACAATTAACCTACAGCATATATCTGAGTAATTGGATGAAACAAGAGCACCCAGAAAAAACACAATATGCAGGGAGGCTATGCATACTTCACACAAAGTCAAAACATGGATTGTGTACACTATTCTTGTAAAATACCATAAACACTAGTGTTAGTCCTTTGCATTCACAGTTTGTCACAGTCAGATATGCTCTCCCTGACAGGGTACACCTACTTTGACTATGATGAATTAACATAAATAGTCCACAAACAAAAGTCATGATGTTAGTGTTTGCACACACTTCTAACCCACACACAAACTGTGATGGCTGTATTGTGGGGGGTTAACTCTGAGGTAGCAGTGACATGCTTACACTGGACATTGCACAGTTGTGGGTCCAGAAGAGCAGGTGGCATGGTTATGCATGGTAAGAGCAACAAGAGCTTCATAAGGTATCAGCTATCTCATCCTCTCTGATTGTCTCTGTAAACTTTTTTAGCTGCTCTGACCCGCTCCATTCGCCCTCCGGGCTCACTCCGCTCCCCTACCCTACCCCCAATTCCCACCCACCCCCAGTGGTCCTAGCCTTATACTTCTGTAACCACACCCTTACTACATATCACCCTATCTCCTACTACTTCTATGTGACAGCCACACCGCCTACTTCTTCTACTTAGCAGCCCCACCCCACCTCCTACTTCTACTTAACAGCCCCACCCCCTACATCTACAAGTTCTTAGTAATTTAATTACCACATCAGGTACACTCTCCTCAGCACATCCTGCTTTGTTAATATTATACAGCCTCTCTCCTGCATTTCACCTTTATACAGCCCCTCTCTTACAATTCACCTTTATTTTGTTCTATTTCTCATTACTTCTGTCTATTCTTCAACCTCATATAGCACCCTCTCCCTCTCCCATCCTTATTTTTACTTACCTCACTCCTCCCCTCACCATACCCTAAGTCTTTATCTACACATCACTATGACCCCATCACACAAGTCTACATACACAAACCTACTACTCCTAACTACTACTCTTGCTTGTCTTACTATACCATATACATTAACCTTCTTTGAACATGTTTCTTTTCCTGAACAACACCATCCCTACCAGCAAACCCTACCCATTTCCCATATAAACTCACTCAACCACAGTAATATAACCTCCACCTCTATTTATATACTTCTAAAGTACCATAGATGTACCCATATTGCTTACTTTCTTATCAAAAAAACCCTAAACAATCACTATAAACTCCTTAAGTCCATACAACATCCTCAAAAACACCCCCTACTAGATGGTGATATTCATCCAAACCCTGACCCCAATACCAATATTCCCACTAACCACCACAACCCAACATCTCCCACTATCATTCTCCCAAACAGATCAGCTAGCTCCCTTTTGATAGCTCACCTTAACACCCACAGCATAAACAATAAAATTTCCCACCTACACGAACTCTTAGATGTGTACTCATTTGATATTCTCTGTATTACAGAGACATGGCTGAAGCCCTCAACTCTGGACCAGGAGATTATCCCTCCTGGATATAATATCCTGAGATGTGACCACAAGAATAAAAAGGGTGGAGGAGTAGCCATATTATATAAATCTGAACTCCAAGTCTCACCCTTCAGTGTGCCCCTACCCTCATATTCTAATGCTGAAACCCTTACTGTAAAACTCCAAATCAACAACTCAAAATCTATCTATATAATTTGCACATACCTCCCCCCTGGAAATAATACCAGTACTCTGGAAAATATTCTTAGCCACCTCTCTACTCACCTACCTCAGGAAACCATTGTCTTAGGTGACTTTAATATAGACTGGGCAACCTGTAATTCCCCAAATCCTACCAATCACATAAATCTTCACGGTTTCTCACAAATAATAACCACTCCTACTCGAATCCATAAGCCAAGCAGTAAGGAATCCACCCTTGACTGGATCCTACTCAACAGCCATCTTGATACTTAAAAACCAGGAATCCTTCCTGATGATATCAGCAACCATATGCTAACCTATATTATTAAACAAAAAATTCATAGCCCTAACACTAATATTTTTAAAACCTCCCGTTCCAAAAAACACTTTAATCCAGAGAGCGAACTAAAAGCATGTGACTGGTCACCATTGCTTCATCTTCAACTTGATGAGGCAGTGACCTACTTCAATACCAAATTCCTTCAAATCCTAGATTTTCATGCCCCCTATCGCTCTTCCCGAATAAGGACCAAAATCACTCCCTGGCTCTCAAAACTAACTAAACAAAAGATCCTCCTCAGAAATAAAATCTGGGCCAAATGGAGAGCCTCAAAAAATCCATCAGATCACCTCTACTTCAAACAATTAAGAAACGCCACAAAAAAAGAAAGTCTCCCAAACAAAGGAGACTATTAACTTCACCTCCAACAAACCCACTAACAAAAACCACAAAAATTCTGGTCAGACATAAACAAACTTCTTAAGCCAGGCCACTCTAAAACTCCTGCCCCCTCAGGTTTCGACCATAATAACTCAAACCAGATTCCAGATGCCTTTAATAACTATTTTACCAAAGCCATTCTAACCCTAGCTAATACTTTACCACCTGTTACTTCTTCCCCATTAGATACCGCTAATACTCCATCTCCAACCTTTCATATAAAACCAGTACCTACATCCTTCATCTGCAACCTCCTTCAAAAACTTAAACCTTGCACCCCTTCTGCTGATTGTCTTCCTGCTGAATTCCTGCAAATTGCAGGTAAAGCCATTGCCTATCCCATCTCCATACTTATAAATAGAACATTCTCAGAAAGCAAAATCCCATCCATATGGAAAGTATCCCACATCATCCCTCTACACAAAGGTGGCCCATCTACTGAACTTTCCAACTTTCGCCCTATCGCCTTACTCTCTCCAATAGCTAAAATAATGGAGAAATGCATTCACAGACAACTACTTGACCACCTTCTCCAGAATAACTTACTTGCTAACTGCCAGCATGGTTTTAGGCCATTCCATAGCACAACAACTGCCCTGCTATCCTTTTCTGACTCCATAAACAAAAATCGTAACAATAACACTTTTTCATCTACACTTTTTATTGACCTTTCAAAAGCCTTCGATATGGTGAATCATAACTTGCTTATTGACATACTAAAAGCCCAATCACTCTATCCACAGGCATTACAATGGTTTAAATCCTATCTGGAAAACAGACATCAAGCTGTACTTTGGGATAATAATCTTTCCTTACCCCTCCCTGTGAACATTGGAGTACCTCAAGGCTCTATTTTAGGACCTCTTCTCTTTTCTTTGTTTATTAATAATCTACACACCACAATTCCACAAGCCACCTGCATACAATATGCAGATGACTTTACCTTAATTTGTTCAGCCAAGTCCATAACCTCTCCCCAGTCACTCGCCCAATCCATATTTAACAGTGCTGAAAACTGGTTCTTGCTGCATGGTCTCCTACTGAACCCCAAAAAAACAAAATTATTGCTCTTTGCTCCTACTCTTAAGTCACCTCAACTGTACTTCACTGTAACCTCTAACAATGGAACTAACATATCCCCTGACACTACTACCCATCTACTGGGAGTAACAGTTGAAAACTACCTTAGCTATGATCACCATATTAACTCTACAATAAAGTCTGTTAACAAAAAACTTGGCACCCTTTACAGAATCAAACCCTTCTTAACCCCTTGTGCCAGAATAACTATTTCCCAGACCCATCTGATCTCTACCCTACTCTATCCTTCTGCAATATATACCAATCTTTCTAAAAGCAACCTCTCCAAACTTTCGACATGTTACAATAACATAGCCAGATTTGCCACTGGCACCCCCTTTAGAACTCACCACTGTCACAACATCAAACAACTGGGATGGTTAGAACTGCAGAACCAACTACTTTGCCAACAGTTTGTCATCTCCCATAAGATTCTTTATCACCCTAATAAATACCCCAGTCCTCACTAATCTGATTACCCCTACAAAAATCTTACTACACTTCGCTCAGCTAATAAGCTGCTAGTTTCCACAATTAAATCCAACAACAAAGCAGGGGACTCACTTTTTCCAACACAGTAGGAAAAAGTTGGAACCAGCTTCCTAATTAACTTATCACCCTTACTTCCACTCATCTTTTCAAAAAGCTACTCTAAGAATATCTTAAAACTCACTGGCTTTGTCCCTGCTGTAATCCTGACTGACACCTCTTTCCCCTTCCTGCGCTGTCTACACTCCTCTACTCTACTGCTCTATGTGTTCCTGTGGTAATGAAAGAATACATTTTTAATTATTTCTATTGATTGCTATCTCTCAAATGCTTGCTATATGTATTTGTTTTTAGCATATCCTACTATACTGCTCTGTTCAAGTTTAACTGAACCTCAATTATAAACTATGTACTGTCTTTCTTGGAACTATTACTATATATTGTATTTTGTCTCTGCCATTGCTTGGAGATTGTCTCCCCGGGCCTCTACTGAAAATGGACATATATCCAGCTAGACTAGCCCGGTCAACAAATGTAAAATAAATAAAAATAAAATAAATAATGGATAGGACTTTTCTGTTAATTCTCTTTGTAAAGAAGGCTCATTCCTCCCCCTTAAATGCACCACCACCACAGTGGGCATCTTTAAAAAATACTCATTGGTGCAGAAGGACTTAAGAGGAGTTGTTAGTTATGAGGCTTCTTTCACACTGACTGCTGTTGTGTAAATTGTTGCCAGGAAACCACCTTCTATCCAATCTTTGGATCTATCAGAATGATGTGGCCTCTGTCAAAATGCACTGCTGCATGATGTCATGAGAGCTACAAACTAAAAAGTGGAAAGGTCAATTGTTCTCTCTCTTCCCTCCTACATTACATAGGTGAACATCAACACACACACACACATACATATATATATATATATATATATATATATATATATATATATATATATGTAGACACACACACACAAACTTGACACTGTCCCAGCTAAGGTAGATCAGTGGCTGTATAGCTATGATCAAACAGCAGCAGGGTCCAGTCACTTTTACCCACAAACACCTCCATACCAAACAGTTGCCACCACATTATTGACTGTGTAGACCTCAAATGTCTGAAGTATCACACAAATGCACACTAGCCATACAAAGCTTCATTACTGACTGTTTAAGTTAATGAAATGACAGCAGAAGTTGGTCAGTTCATCCACAGTTTGCTTCTGTATTCACCAGTTGTAATTACTTTACTGTCTGAGTACACATCAGATGTTTGTAATTAAATACTTCATTTAATGGCCACTGTAATACATTTCAGCTTGTTTTACAGAAATGCACAGTAACATTGCCATGCCTAGCATCACTTAAATACAAATATAACAGGAGTATATGTTACACTACTTGTTCCCTTGCTAAAGAGTCTTCCTTTGCACAGACTATCTGTTTAGAGATTAAAAAAGCAGCTTCACGTTGAGCTCTACTGAAAAGTGCAACTAAACGTGAGTACACTGTGATGCAAAATGACAGAGTTTTAAGCAGAACTGGTTTTGAATCCATAACTTAGGGTTGCACAGTCTACATACCTGAACTGTTTTGTATGATTACTGAAAAGAGAAAATAGCCAGAAAGGTATGTTGTCTGTACTCCAGCTACATTAAGTATAAAAGGAACATCCATCCTCAACCCCTTTTTCCATTTGCATGTGGGGTCAGGGTGTCACTTCAACTGTGACAATCATCTCAAGCCAACGTTTACACTGCCGGGTGGCTAGCCCTGCCAAAGTAGTTCATCCAAACCACTCACTTGCACACACTTGCACCTGTGGCCAGTTTAGAATGTCCAATCCACCTACTACATGTCTTTGGAATGTGGGAAGAAACAGGAGCACCCAGAAGAAACCCACATGACCACAGGAAGGACATGCATACTCTGCACAGAAGGCACCCTAGCTGAGAATCAAACTGGAGAACCTCATGCTGTCAGACAAAAACACTAACCACTGTACCACCATGGCTGCCCTTAAGTGTAAAAGGAAAATAATGATCTTAATTTCTGTATCTATAATATGTGAATAGACATTGATGGTAGGATAGTTCACTTGTAAAAGAGTAAACAACATTTTATGATTTGGTTAGCATATTTGTCTACTGCAGGATGCCCCACACACACACACACACACACACACACGCGCGCGCATGCACATATTACTACATAACAAGCACACCCATGATTAGCTTGAAGAAGTGATAGTTCACCTATACCATGTCTTCTGAATATGAGAAGAAAATAGAGAACCTTGCAAAAACCCATACAAGCATAGGTGGACATGTAGGCTCTTAACAGGAAGAACCCCAAACAAGAACCATTCTGGAGGAATATGCACTTTAAAGCAGCAGTGCTAGCCACTGTATGTATCACCCACTAAAAAAGAATATGTGACAAGATAACTACCCATGTTGGTAAAATCCTTTGTGGAGAGAATATCATAAAAGTTATGTATGAAAAGAAGAGAAGTGCTTATTTAAATGTGCATTTTTACATTTTCATCTCTTCTGTAAGCAGTTGTTTACATTCACTTACTATAGTTGTCATTAGACTGATGTTAAATGCAACTGTCAGGCATGTTCTTAGATTTATAGGTGGTTACTAGGATGTAGGTGCAAGAGCCAGTTTAAGCATAGTAAGATTACTTCATATTTAACAAAATATTACTGATGCATCAGTACTCCAAGGAATTTTACTGTTAACGATATATAGGTTTGTAGACATCAATCATTCACTGGCTGCCCCTGTCCATTAGGGCTATACATGCCAAAACCCAGGGTAAATTTGCAATTTCCCATCCATTGGTCCAAGTTGCATTTAAATTGGGTTAGGGATGGGAAGCCTGTTCCAGAGAAGGACTATCCTTTGAGTCACATACCTATCCCTCCAACATGTCCTGTTTATTCTACTGCAACAAGAATAACAAATATGTGCTCACTTGAACCAAATAGGCATTAATGATTTAATTACCTGTTGTATCTCTTTTGCATTATTATAAACTTACCATTCATCTTGGCAACAGGGATATGGGTTTGCTGACTGTGTCATTCTGAATGTCTTAAAGGTTGTTAAGAGTTTGTATGGATAATTTGCACTTTCTCTTTTTTGATATAACAGAATGAAGATCAGCCTTTAAACTAATCTCTGTAAAGGCCCAGGAGTGTAGAGGACATTGCCTGGCTTTGTTCAAAACATATTGATCGGTAAACATGAGAAATTTGATAATGAAGCAGTGACATCCATGTGCTGGACTGGGTTGAAATTAGTAATCACATATTTATTTATTTATTATTACATTTGTTTACCAGGATAGTCCAACTGGGCTAGGAGCCCGTTTTCAGTGGAGGCCCAGGGGGAAAGCCACAGAAAGAAAAATGGTAAGTATATAAACTATAAAAACAGGAACTAGCAATATACAGAATAAACAGTACGTATACAAAAAAGGAATTAGTATTATTAACAGAATTAAAAATAATAGCGTTGTCGCCTCACAGTAAGACGCTGTCCAGTTCGACTCTCAGTTAGAGCGTCTTCTGCGTGGAGACGTGCGTGAATGGGCGTACCTTCGTTGAAGGTTGTACATCAGGGCTGGCAACTCGGTACGTAAAAATCAACTGCCAATCATTAGCGGACCGGAGTTCCGCTGTGGCGACCCCTAACTGGGAAAAGCTGAAAGTCACAACAACAACAGAATTAAAAATAATGCAATCACAACGCATACAGAGGTTAACAATACAACAAAATTTTTGTCAGGTACATGCTATATGCCTATATATAGAAATTCCTGTTTCTTTTATAAAAGTAGATTTTGTTACAACGGATCCATACATTTAGATATTGTTTTTGTGCAAAAGCTATGGAAATGCATCTTCCTTCATCTTATGATAATTGAAGACTGTTGCATTTCAGTCTTTGTTAATGCCCTTCTAAGTATTTTGTGTGGTCCTCAATCATCTTGATTTCATTTGTGGAAGTTGCATTCATTTTTGCATTTACAAATATGTCACCTGTGCTGTGGTAATGCTATAGTTAATGCTGTCAGTTACTTTTTAATTAGACAGTTAAGTGTAAAGTGTTACTGATTTGTGGGCTTAATACCAGTATTTGGTGTTTAAAGCCAGAAAATGTCTTGAAGAAATGATCTTCAGAAAGTACAGCTGTTAAGATGTTAATTTTACTTTATATCTGTTCCCTTTTGTAAATGTAGTTAGCTTGGTGAGACATCTCTGCAGCTTTTTGTTACATGAAAATGTTGACACTATTTTATCTGGAGAATGTGCCTCTGGAACACGTAGTGCATTTCAGTGAAAGATGTATAACTAGTCTTCCCTTCATTTATGTCGTAAATCAGTACTGCATGAAATTGCTGCCAGAAATGATGTACTTGACTGACTGGAAAAGGAAATGCATTGCATTCTTTTCAGCATAATTTTGCTTTGATGAGTTAACTTAGGCCACAACAGTAAAACAGTTAGTGGAAAGTACTATCAGAACATCATAAATTAGATACCACTGCCATGGCTGAATCCAGCACAAGGGAACCTGGGCAGCTACCTAGAGCTTATTGCTGGCTGAGGTGCCCCACAAACATTACTAGACAAAAATAAAAATATTTCACTCATATCAATTCCTTAAATGCCTCTTGTCCTTCTTACTCCATTTTTGACATGGAAAGTTGAAGGATGTTTCTGTCTCATTGGCTGACATGTAGGGCCAGTGAAGGACAGGCTTCTCTGAGCTTCAAGTTGTGCGGTATTTTCAGTATTACGTAGCTCTGTAAAGTGAACATCTGAGAGCGAGAGAAAGTGCTTTTTGAAACAAGTCAATGGCTTCTGCAAGCTAAATGCTCTTAATGCTACATATCTCTGTAAAGTGGTCTTCTGAGAGAGAGTTTTTTTCAAACAACTGCAAGGCTTTGCAAACTAAGTACACTCTTCTCAAAGTTTGTCTTATGAACCCAAACTGGAATTGGTAAGTCAGTAAGAATTAGTCACTGATAAATGCTAATCATTACAGTTTTATAATTATTATTAATTCAGAAAATACACATGCCTGATTTTAAATCTTGCATACGGCTTCTTCTTTTTTTTTTCCTTAACTAACTTGGTTAGTTAACCTTGGAGCACTTCCTGGTTCAGTGACTTGCACAGTCTCACACATTAGGCAAATGTAAAGAATCAAACCTTATTCCCTTGACTGTAGAAGACGACTTATTAAGAATTTGGAGCCTTAATCCACTGCAACAACTTCAAGACCTTCAGTAATTTTTTTTTCGGTAAATCGTTAAAGCTTGAAGTCATTTATAGATGTCAGTCATTAGAGTTTCATAGTATGGTTCAAAAATGCGTATCTATGTTACACCTGTTGATCTGTTAACCTTTTAAGTGAATTAGAGTTCTCTGGTACTTCCATCTGGGAGCTCATAATAACCTGTGTCTTGTAGTCAAAAGTACAAGGTTTGAATTCTTCCACCTCCATTTGCCTTTTGTTTGACTTTGAGCAAGTCATTCATGTAGTTCTACTTGTCCCTGAAAATAGACACCTTGGGTTTACCTGTTTAATACATCTATAAAAGAAAATAATATTTAAAATGTATTCCTTTTTGCCACCCACCCCCACCATTTTTTTGCATTTGTACAGAATTATTGTACAAAAACTTTGAGAAGTAATTTTGGTCTGTTCCTTGTAAAATGTGTGGCTTTCTGTGGAATGGAGTCACTAAATAATGACATGCATGTGATTTTCAGACTTTGTCCTTCAGAAAATGGATGCTAATGCAAAACTTGTCGTCGTTGCAACTTTCTATGTATAAAAGAGAATTATTTAAAATCTCTTCCTGATTTTTGAGTCTTTTGTCTCTGATTCTTGCAGTAAGAGGTTAGGAAGGTTTTAGAGGTTTGCAGTGGGTTGCACTCTATGGTTCTTGCATCAGTGAGCTGAAATATACTTCTCGGTCATTATTTATTATTTTATCACAGTCAAACATCTAAATTTACTCAGTCATACAGGAGGCTGATGGTTATATCTGTGTGGGTTAATACTAAGACCCTGCACCCCACAGCAGTTATGGTATAAAGGAAGAAACTAGTTGTAGTAAGCAGAACCATCCGCATATAAGCCATGTTCTTTGGGTAAAATCTTTTGTTTAATTGTTTTGTTGGCTATTGACAGTGTGTTGTTATTTGACTGTGAATAAAGTGGACAGTATGAATTCTACAAGTTAAATGTTAAATAAAAATTCCATTGTTTTGCAGGTGCGTAGGTATCAGTTTGTCTAGTACTTAGTGCAGATTATTAAGACTAGGAGCTGCTGATGACCTGCTTCCTGTAGTGCAGGGTTTGATTACTTCAGCCTTTGTTTGTGTAGTGTGTGAGTCTAACAAGTATCTTCACCACACACTGCTCCTGGGCTACCTCTGAAAAGGGACACTTGTGTCCACTCGACCATCCCAAGCAGTTAGTAAATGCGTTACACGTTTGTCTCTTGAATTCCTACACTCTTCAGCTAGTTGCTGATTAGTGCTTCCTCATATATTTGACTATGAGTTCTAGTATGTCTGTTATAATTTAATGTATTGCAAGGTGCATTTTCAATAAATGTGAGTTTCAAAGGATGTGAACTTTACTGTTGCTCATGGTAAGTCTATATTTAATGCAAGAGTGTTTTTCTTTTGTTTTTGCTATTAAAGATTTAATAAAACTTTTGAATTAAATTCAAATCTATATGATTATTGAAAATGGTATGCACACTGTCAGGTTTAAACAGTGTTGTTTGCTAATTGGGGAGAGGCAGTCAAGTAATGGGATATTGATATGGTTGCTGGGGAGGGGGGGTTGTCTATTACCCTGTCCTGGGCCTCATTTGACAATGATCTGGCTCTGACCTCTGCTACAGTACTCCATCAGAAGTCTGAGAGCAGCTACACATGCTAGTCTTATATCCAGTTCTACATGGCCTAAGTTTAACAATAGTCTGTTCAGTAGACTCTAGTCTAATTTCACATAACACAAAGGTGAATTAATTTACAACCTCCACAATCCAAATCTTAATGATTTTGTTTGGTGCTGCAGTAGGTAGCTTTTCTCATGCTGGAATATTCTTTTTTGTATTCATCTCCACTGCTGGACTTTGTAGTTACAAGTTTCTTCTTATTTACTGTCCACTTGGTAGCTTGTAGATCTTTTTGCGGGAATTCTCATATTTCATCACCAGCTTATTGTTGGCTCACCCACACTATATAGTTGTTGGTTGTCTTCATAATTTGAGAGCTAATGACAGTTCCATGGCCCTTGTTAGTCAGTGACCATTGTAAGGTGATTTGGATCAATTCATTTTATTTTCTTTGCTGTTCAGTGGTGTATCCACTCTTACAAGTTCCATCCTATTTTGTTACCTCTTGCCTGGATAGGAACCAGTCTCTTGGCCTTTCCAGTGCTTGATTAGGTTTAGCTTTGCACTGCCCTTTTTAATCCATGTTAAGCTTATTGTGTACAGAACTCTATCTGTCATAAATAACACTCTGTGTTTCAGTGTTTGCTTCA
Source organism: Protopterus annectens (assembly GCF_019279795.1). Classification (NCBI taxonomy): domain Eukaryota; kingdom Metazoa; phylum Chordata; order Ceratodontiformes; family Protopteridae; genus Protopterus; species Protopterus annectens. Next base: position 490,912,868 of record NC_056747.1, read on the forward strand.
GGCTTAGAGAGCCTCAGAACAGGTAGTGTGAGAGTCCTGCCCCAGCCTCTTAAGCCATTTAATATTTTTTAAAGAAAACTTCAATTTGTGTATTAAATTCCTGTAATGATCCTAGAAATCTAATATCATTTGGTAACATCAAGAACCTTATCCAAAAAAAAAAATAATGACAACCAATATGTGTTGCCTCAAAAAATAAAGCACCCTAAAGTGGCCAGTATTGCAAAGAATATTCCACTTTGTTGTCCGTGTAAGAAATAATAGTTAGTGCTTTTATGTACACAGACATCTTCAGACACTATAGTTTCCTGGCTTCAATGAGCTCCTCCAGGACTACAGTACAGATTATCCTGAGCTTCTGGTCGCAGTTAACAGTTATATTGATGCAACTGTTGGACATTTTCCCCTGTTGATATGAAATAGTGATGTTATGACTCTAAATGCAGCTCTGTGTACAAGACAGGGGAAGGACAGACCACATGTACAAATGTACCCACCTTCTTAAGGAGAGGTTGAAAAATAGCCCAGCATTACTCTTGGTACCATTTAGAGGTCTTCATTAAAAAGACCCTTTGTCTGAGAAGAGAGATTTCTGCTGTGAGGCATTAACTAGTTCTATTTTCCCAGGTGCTGACAGGCTGAACAGTCTCATTTTTGTTATCACTCTGAAGGTCTTTACTTGGCATGATTGTGCGCTCACCCCACAGTTCATTGCAGAAAAGGTGAACTCCAGTGACAGGGATGTCCTTCATGGATGCATCTGCAGTCATAACAGCTGGGTTGTCCTGTCGTCAGGCAGCCCTTCAGTCGGCCGGATTCCAAAGTCCGGGTCCGGCTTCGGCTGATGTCGCCTTCACCCGACGTCATCTCTGTTGGTCTTCGGGTATAAAAGCATCAGCCGACGCCATTTTCCCCAGTCTTTCTTGCCGCGTGGCGCCCGAAGCAGAAGCTGTTCGCAAGTGCCGGTCGGTCGGATCCAGAGATTATTTCTACCGAATACTACTTTGAAGACTTCTAAAGCTAAGTACCCCGTTGGGGACTCTTTCTTGCCTCAGCCGATGTCAGAAAAAGTTAATAATTGTTTAACCTGTGGGAAACAAATACCTCATAAAGATTTCCACTCTTACTGTCTGCCTTGTTTAGGCCCAGCCCACGACGTAGCAGCCTGTTCAGCCTGTGCTTCCTTCAACCGATGAACGCTTAGGCGCCGGTCGGAGTTTGCAGAACAGTTTTTCGGTACTGATTTTGCGTACATTATGTCGCCGGATCCTCCGACTACACTTTCTGCCAAAAGCGAAAGATAAAGACCGACACTCGCGGTCCGCGGTTTCGCCGAAACCATGCTTAAACAAACAGCGAGTGTCTCGGTTTCGCTGAAACCGAAAACTGATCAAAGTACAGCTGAATCTATCTCTACAGCTGAGGCCCCTGCTATTGAACCAACCTCAGAAGTTTTATCGACTGCCAATGACTTATCAGACACCATTCCCTTGGATGTCTCTACCCCAGCACGTGGTGCTGCTAGGCCTCCAGCAGCCATGTCCATTAAGGCCTTCGCCAGGGCTAAAGCAGCCAAGACTTCTAAAAGTGCCTGTTAAACCCCCCTCTACCAGGCCCTCTTCTAGTAATCAAATGCTTACTTTGGCAGAAGATTTAATTACATTAATTAGAGGATCTCAATCTCACCCAGACAGGGCCTCTCAGCCCCCAGAGAAGAGACCTAGGGCAGAGCCCCCTGAGCCAGTGTCCTCTGATGATTCGGCTGATGAATCAGACATAACTGACCAGCCAGAGGCCCCTTTCTCCAATTTTGAAGATTCTGATGCTGAGGAATCTATTCCAGCTGCTTCTCCTCCAGAAGAATTCTCCTTTGGGGAAACCTTACATGCCATGCGAGAGCATTTCCAATGGCAGCAACAAGATTTTTCAGATTCCAGAAAAAGACTTAGAACCTTTCTCGCCTTCCACAGCACAGGCCCTTAGCTATACCTCCTGTTCTCTCTGTGGTAGATGATGCTTTCAATGATGTCTGCTCTGCTCCAGATTCACTGCCCCCGGCCCCTGCCAAACCAGACAGATTTTACAGGGTGCCAGACACTCATCACCACCTTTACAAGGCCCCTCTTGCAGACCCCGAATCTATATCCCAGGGTCCCAAGGCAGTAGCCGCGACCATAGCTAAAACCCTATTCCTTCTGAAAGGGAAGCAAGGTCACTAGACAGATGGGGTAAAAAGGTTTACACTTCAGCTACTCTCTCAGCTAGAGCTTTAAACTGTCAATTTCACATGATACAATACCAAGAGTTTATGCTTGATCAGTTAACTAAAAAACTAACCACTGATGAATCTCTTGACAAGAAATATGTATTAGAGATGGTAAATAACATACAACAGGTTAGTAACCATTCCTTAAAATGTGGCTATGATGCACTGGAGGCTTCATTTAGATCAGCCATGACTGGCACAGTGATAAGAAGACATGCATGGCTAAAGGAGCAACCTCTACCGGATCATGTTAAAGCTAAGTTGCTAGATGCTCCTATGGATAAGACAAGTTTGTTTGGTACACCTGCACAGCAGGTTATAAAGAAAATGGAAGAAAAAGCAAAATTAGTTCAAACGGTTAAAGATTTCCTGCAGGTTCAACCCCCAAGGTTTAGCAGGAACTGGCCTGCCAAAAATTGGTCCTTTCCAGACTCCACAAGATTTCAAAGGGGCAGGAATAGACGTCCCAGAGGCAGAAACCAATCTAGAGGTGGTGCCTACAGAGGACGACAGTGGCAAGGTAACAACAGAGGCTCAGACACAACCACTGCCATTACAACAGCACAGCCACAGTGACTTAACCCTAAATCCGCCTACCAGGGAACAAATAGCAGCTCCTCTAGGCGGAAAGTTAACTTTATTTTCAAAGAACTGGCACCACATAACAAAAGACAAGTGGATTTTACAGACCATAGATCAAGGTTACCGATTCCACTTCCACACTTTACCAGTCAAAAGAGGAATGCCAAATCTACCTCCAAATCAAAAAGCAGAAGCTCTACAACAGATAATGGAGTTAACAAACATGAGAGCTGTGGAAAAAGTACCAACAGCAGAGCAAGGAAAGGGGTTCTACTCCAGACTATTTCTAGTTCCAAGAAAGGAAAAAGTTGGAGACCAATTCTCGACCTGTCCACCTTAAATACATACATCATAGTACCAAAATTCAAAATGCTGACCCTACAGCAACTTCTTCCCATGCTGGGCAAGGAGTGTTGGCTGGTAACTCTAGATCTCAAGGAGGCATACCTGCACGTCCCTATTCGACCAATCTGCAGAAGATACCTCAGATTTCTTGCAGGATCAGAGCACTATCAATTCTCAGCATTGCCTTTTGGCTTATCTACTGCCCAGAGTATTCACAAAATGCCTGGCATCAGTAATCGCCATTGCAGACTACAGGGAATTCAAATTTACCCATACCTGGACGACTGCCTACTACAAGGGGACAACAAAAGCAAGTTGACAACAGATTTACAAAGGGTCATTTACTTGCTACAAGCGCTGGGATACACAGTCAATTTACAAAAGTCAAGGCTGATACCATCCCAGACAAGGACTTTCTTGGGAGGAATTGGACACAGTAAGACAAATGGCATTCCTAACTACAGAAAAACAAAAGAGCTCCCTCTTTACTTCTTGGCACTAACAAAACTGAACAAGTTAACAGCAAGAAAGGTACTGCAGGCCTTAGGCTTCATGGCATCATGCATAATTTTGGTCCCATTTGCCAGACTTCATATGAGAAAACTACAGTGGTACCTAAGGAATTTATGGTCCCAGCACAGGCACAGCCTAGAAACAGAAATCCCACTAATTCCATGCATAAAACAGGAGTTCCTATGGTGGGCTCAGGCATGCCAGTCAAATCCAGGCCTTCCCTTTCGCAGAGGTCAAGCAAGCCAGAACATCACAACAGACGCTTCAGACCTAGGATGGGGGGCCCACATGATGGACAAACGCGTGCAAGGATTGTGGACTCAGGATCAACTTCACCTGCACATCAACCTAAAAGAAATGCTAGCAGTAAAACTGGCAATCCAAAGGTTCAGACCATTCCTCAAAGAGGGTCAGTTGATGATAAGGACAGACAACACCACAGTCATGTGGTACATCAACAAACAGGGAGGCACTCATTCGTACCCCCTATGCAGACTGACTTTGGAACTGTGGACCCTGGCACTCAGCTACAACATCTAGCTACAGGCAATATTTGTACCAGGAAAAGAAAATACTCTAGCAGACATATTAAGCAGAACCACATCCGATGCCCACGAATGGCACCTGCACCCGGACATCTTCAAGACCATCACAAAGAAATGGGGAATGACTCAGATAGATCTATTCGCATCACCCCACAATCACCAGCTCAAAAATTTTGCACAAGGACATTCCACCCATTAGCATGGAAAGTGGACTCTCTCTCCTTCAGCTGGAAAGGCCTAACAGCATATGCATTCCCACCTTTTCCTTGATACACAAAGTATTATTAAAAATCAAGGAGGAACAGCCAAGGATAATCCTGATAGCTCCAAACTGGCCAAGACAACACTGGTACCCTCTGCTGAGGAGCATGTCTCGGAACAATATGTGGCCAATACCACTGATGCCCTTGATGCTAACTCAGAACAACTACAGCACCATACATCCAAACCTGAAAACGTTGCAACTGACTGCATGGAACATCACATAGCAGCAGCTAATCAAGAACTTTCCCAAAGAGTTAAAGACATTATTCTTGAAGCACGCAGACCTTCAACAAGAAGGAACTACGCTGGGAAATGGAAAAGGTTTGTCACTTGGAGTTCTGAAAGAGGAAAAGATGTGTCAAACATAGATATGCCTAATATTCTGGAGTACCTGGCGAACTTCTCTATTCAGGCCTGTCCTACTCCTCCATCAAAATACATGCATCAGCTATTTCAGCAGAATACAGCTTTGATCCACCTGTCTTTTCACACCCTTTGCTCAGACAGTTTCTCAGAGGAATCAAGAATGTAAAACCTCCAAGGAAACCACCATTGCCAACTTGGGACTTAAACTGTACTAGAAAAGTTGACACTTTCACCCTTTGAACCAGCAGCAACAGCAGACTTAAAATACCTGTCTTGGAAAACTTCTTTCCTACTGGCAATTACTTCAGCAAGGAGGGTTTCAGAACTACAGGCCTTAATGGCAGTGCAACCCTTCCTAATCTTCCACCAAGATAGAGTGTCCATGAGGACTAATCCAACTTTTATGCCTAAAGTGGTATCCAGGGTGTCCTTAAACCAGGCAATCCACCTCCCTACCTTCTTTCCCAACCCACAAAACAGAGGGGAAAGAATATTGCATACCTTGGATGTACATAGACAGCTACGCTACTACTTGGACAGAACCAAAAGCAACAGAAAGACTGACCAACTTTTTGTAGCCTATGCAACAGGAAGGGAAGGAAGAGCTATTTCCAAACAGACAATCTCCAAATGGATAGGAAATTGCATTCGATTCTGTTACTCCTTCCATGGAAAACTCCACAGAACATAAGACCTCATTCTACAAGGGCAACAGCCACTACCACAGCCTTCTTATGAGGAGTGGCAACCAAAGACATTATTGAGGCGGCTACTTGGACCTCCGTGCATACATTTGCCAAGCATTATAATTTGCCTCTATATTCCAGATCCCGAGCAGGGTTTGCCACTGCTGTACTGCAAGGGATCCTAAACACACCATAATCTTTCTTTATCCTCCTCCCCTAGTTGGCTATGGTATTCTACCCAGCTGTTATGACTGCAGATGCATCCATGAAGGACATAGTACAGTTTTGTACCTACCATAAATGTAGATGTCCGAACTGGATAGCATCTGCAGTCAGGATTACCCTCCTCCTTCCCTCTGTGGTACTCCTAGGGTGTTTACCCCCTAATAGCTAACTGGTGGGGAGTCTTTATGGTGTATTTGTTTGTATATATGTACATACATGCTTATTTTTGTGTTTACCTATACCTTTTTTGGAAACATTGGCATTCTCTCCAAAAATTTTAGCCTTCCTAGAGGGCTTCTGGCATCTGGGGCAAGAAACACTGAGGAAAATGGCGTCGGCTGATGCTTTTATACCCGAAGACCAACAGAGATGACGTCGGGTGAAGGCGACATCAGCCGAAGCCGGACCCGGACTTTGGAATCCGGCCGACTGAAGGGCTGCCTGACGACAGGACAACCCAGCTGTTATGACTGCAGATGCTATCCAGTTCGGACATCTACATTTATGGTAGGTACAAAACTGTACTTTCTTCTGGGAGCTCAGAGTGCATGTACCCAAGATAGACATTTGCCTAACTGTACATGTAATGAGTTTGAGAGGCATAACTTCCTTAAGTTTATGCAGTTGTTCTTGCATTTTCATCCCATTGAGTGAGGTTTGGTCCTTGGCCCTGTTAGACAGCTTTTGTCTTACCTGGAGGTCTTCAGTCCTTTTCATTTTTGGAATTTTGCAGTCTTCTGTAAGGATGGGGGTTTCTCATTTCTTTTAAAGAAGGCTGTGATAACAATAGTACTTAATAATTCTGTGTTGGCTCTGGGTTGCCTAGCTAGCTAACATCCTAGCTGTAGTCTCCTTTATATCACAAAAGTTGTTATAATGATGGTGCATAAGTAATTTGTACTAGTTTTGATATTCATAAACTCTTGGATCTATTTCAGACTGGCTTCTGAACTTTCCATAGGAATGAAATTGTCCTTACCCCGATGGTGAACAGTCTTCTAGTAGCACAAGATGAAAGGAATTACTACCTGGACATCATTAAATCTGTTTGCTATGTTTAACATGGTTGACCAGCTTATCTCCAGAGAATTTGAAGATCTTTCGCGGGGTTTCTGGCATGTGCCTTGATTGGCTTATCTGCTGTTTTTCTGGCTGCACTCAGAGAGTAGTTTCTGGAAAAAATTCATTCTCTGCTTACCCTGTTAACTGGGTACACTCTCAAGACACCATTTTGAGTGTGAGTATATTCATCACGTGTATATTTCCACATGGTGAGTTTGTCTGTTGCAGAGGTTTAGAGTACCATAGCTACACTTCTAATGCTCATCTTCACCTTTCCTTAAGAACACATAGATTACATGGACCTAATTCAAAAATGCTAAGAGGACGTATTGACTTGGATGTCGATCATGGAGCTCAAAATCAATCCCTCTTAAAGTTTTGTGGTCTTTTACACTGCATTAAAGAAGTACACAGCTCCTGCCCTTATTTGTCAATGACTGACATTTGTGGTCCAGGTGTCAGCTACCATCCTGTCCTGCTGTCACAGTTTAGGAGCATTGCCCCTGTAAAGCAGTTTAGTCTGGTTGTGGCCCTGCCAGGGTGGTGGTGCAGGCCTTTGAAACAAACTTTGAATTATTTCAGTGCCCTTTACCTAGGGATTTCTTACTCTGAATTTCAGAGATTGGATTGTGTAGTCTGCATGTCCTCCCCATGGTCGAGTGGCCTCTGAAAGACATGTGTGAATGGGCATGCCTTCGCTGAAGGTTGGGCATTGGGCTGGCAACTCGGCACCATAAAAAATCTACTGCCAATCATTAGCGGACTGGAGTTCCGCTGTGGCGGCCCCTAACTGGGAAAAGCCGAAAAGACAAACAACAACAGAATTAGAAATCAAGTCTCCAGAAGTAATTGCATCACCCCAGTCTTTATCTCTGTGCACTGGTACCCTACTACATATCCTATCACTTTCAAAGTTCTTATAATGATGTTTATAGTACTTCTACTATATAAGAATTATGTAAGATAGAACACTATCTCTAGGAAACTACTGCAGTGAGCATAGTCAATCCAGACACTAAAATAAATTACATGTTACTACCATAGATTAAAAACAGCTTTCTCTGCACCCCTTTGTGGAGGTCAAGCACCTTGGCCCCTGAAATTATGTATGCCAACAAAATAGTTGCAAAGTACTGGGTGTGGGAGAAACTCCCTTAATCATTGAAAAGAGGAATTGCTCGATCACTGCTTTCATGTTGTTATGAGCAAGTACATAATTTCCAAGGAACCACTGTGTGTATTGTGACGCTCCACCACTGGCAACAGTAAACAGAGAGCCAAAATCCTCATCCACTAGTACTAGTGGGGGAAGTATATTGGGAGGGTGACAGGTACACACACAGTATTTCCAGATGCAGCTCTCTGCATAAAGTGCAGTTTCCCTTAAGAGCACACATAAACCGCAAATCAGTCCAGGGTTGGTTTCTCCCTCTTTCTCGAAATTCCCAATAAGACCCCCCACTGGCACAGCTGTAGAGTTGAGATCTCATCTCAGTGGCCAAGCCAAGACCTCCAGCACCCTCTCTTTCCAACCAGTGCTTCATGCTCCAGCCCAAGTAGCTGACATACACACACACTTTGAAGTTTGTTTTACACACACACACACACACACACACACACACACACACACACCTGGGAAAGGCTGACACAGGTTTACTAGCTATGCCCTTTTACCCAGAATATGAAGTAGTTATCACTGCCACCAGCCATATCCTTATCAGCTACTTTAAGGCCCGTAATAAAGGGTGTCCAATCTTACTTTGTAATGTTACTATCAATACAAATGGTAGTTTAGAAACACACCAAGAAAGTCCCAAAAGAGTAAATGTTCTGCCGAACAGAAGTAATCCAATATAAAATAAAATAAAAGCAGTACAGTCAAAGGCAATGCAGGACCATATAAAATGACCAGTACATAAAATAAAACCATTTTATTGAAGCAAACGTTCAGTATTTCAAAATCAGGTAAGCACTTTCACCATAGGGCTTTATCAAACCATAAAAACACAGGCTCACCTTCATCTACTTATAGAATTATACAAAGCCAATCACATAATGAGATCAATTAAACAGTAAGAAGTTCTCTTAATAAGACAGTAAACATTAAAAACATATACTTTAAAAATAAACATCCTATACAAAAGCTAGTGCAACATTAAAGAACTAACCATGAGGAAACTTCAGCATAATAATAAACATAATAAAAGTACTCAATATATTACATAAGAGGTTACCTAACTTGCAAGGCTCTAGATTTCAGTTTAGGTTTTAATGGAACTTTGTCATTAAGACCCAGTCCACAGTCTGCCCCAAGTCTAATTATCCATTTAACTTCTCTGGTTTCTGTGTGATTCCTTATATCACCACCATGTTTATTAGGTAAAACCACTTCAATGACTAAAAATTTAAATGTATGTGGACTACCCTCCTGTAAAACATGTTTGGTGAGTGCACTATTTTCTGAACCAACCCTACAGTGGTAAAGATGTTCTCTAATCCTGTCTTTCAACATCCTGTCAGTCTTCCCTACATAAAATGACTGACAGGATGTGCACTGCTAGATAAACAACATGTGTGTGACATGACAACTAGCACTGAGCACATATTTATGTCCGGTGTCCAGATGTATAAAGAAGCCAGTGTTGTTTATACTCCTGCAGAAGTTGTATTGTCCACATGGATTTGTAGCCGATTCATTAAAATCACCACCAGATGTTACAGCATCTTTCAGATAACAAAGCATCCTTTTAATATTGTTTATTTTTATATAAAAAAATTAGATGCATCACCTAGGATCTGTCTAATATCTGGATCTGTTGTCAAAATCCCCCAATGTTTCCTAATAATATGTCTGAAATGACATTAACATCAGTGGTATAAAATAGTGGGACTCTCACCTCCTTAGTATTCACATGATTATCCACAGAAACGTGTCCAACCAACCTCTCAGAAATATGGTCTTGCCACATTGCTCCTGAGGCTTGGTATTTCACCTAGCCTCATATCTGCTTCAGTACTACTATATCCTCTTATTAATAACTTATTCCTCAAATCTGATAATTCCTTATAAAAACACTTATCAAATACATTCAACCTAGAGGCTCTTACACTTTGGCCTTTCATAATGTTCCTAAAGACATAATTGGGGTGCATACCATTCCTATGCAACAAGGTGTTCTTGTAACAAGACTTTTGTGCACCCCAGTATTAACTAAGCCGTTATCTAAACTCTCAATCAGAATATCTAAATATTCTGTTTTATCCAAGGAAGAGGTAATTACTGCTGGGATAGCTTACAGAATTACATCATTTTTTGTCATCTGACTTTACCCCAGTTAAAGCCCTGATTGATACAGCTAGTAGCATTTAGCATGTACCTTTTAAAATACATAAACAATGGGTTTTCTTAGATCTAAGGCAGATCCTGGAAGTCATAAAACAATAACTACTTCTCAAGACAATAAAAAAAACACTTCTAGTTCTAGACATTGTGTTCTGCACTGAAACTGAAGGATAACATCCTTGCATTACGTGACCATAAAGTAATTTAATTTCAGCTATTTTTCTAAAGTTAACTTCTTATGTTTCAGTTTCCATTGTTCAAATATATACATCTAAGTTGCAATAGTGCAAGTACATTTCTGTTCTATTCCAATAGGGCATGCTGTGGTTACATTTTAGTTCAGTACTTTACAAAATATCTCTTCAGCACACATCTGTACAAACTTACATACAGTTCTAATAAGGTTGTAACACAAGCATCTTACATGAAGCATGTTTACATTCACAAATTACACAACCATTTACAAAATTCCAGCCAGCTGTGCTGGCAGTATCTCTCTTTGTCACACTTCTATATTAATCATGTTGATATTCACAAATGACATATAATTGCAAAATTCCAGATAGCTGGGCTTGACAGTATCTCCTTTCGTGCCATGTAGAAACACATGACAGCTGTTTATAACATGGTATGAAAGAGCTATTGCCCATCCAGTAATATTGTGCACTCACTGTGGTACTTTGGCATCTCAACTCTGACTTTATTTCCATGTTGCTAACTTACAGGATTTAATAAAATACAGAAAAACTAGTAGTCTTAAAACTTTGTTTATGAGCTCAGTCACAATAATTTCCAAAAATCATGAAACCCAGGTAGTGTTTCAAAGCAACAAGCCTTTATTCATCAGAGACAAGCGATGCTCAGTAACAAACATCAGAAATATTTGACTATGTTAAACATATCAGCATTTATACACGTAGAAGTAGGTGTGGAAAATATATGTATTGTTTAAATTTAAACCAGCCTATTCCAGGCAAACAATATAAACAGGGCTGTAAAAGTGCATTTGAAAACAGCAAGTGCCACCCCCCAACACACACACACACACACACACACACACACACACACACACACACATTAGTACTGACTAGATCTTAGTTAAAGAAAACACTACCTATTTGCAGCCTACATTCCAAAATAGACTTTTAACTAAAATCGCTTTCAGCTAACTAATGAAATAAAGTATTAAATATCAGGTCTCTGAAAAGAAGGACTAGCTTGGTCTGCAAGGCTTTAGAGCGCATCATCATGGAACTCATTGACAGAGACATTGGGAACCTCCAAACACTGGACTCTACCCAGTTCGGCTTTAAGGGCAGATCATGCCTCCTAAACCTGGTGGACGTCTTTGAGATAGTTACCAAGGCTATAGATGAGGGAAAGGTGGTACACACAGCCTACCTAGACCTCACAAAGGCCTTCAACACCATTCCCCATTCTGGTATTATAGGCAGGCTCACCAGCCTGAACATAAACCCCTACGTCACAAGATGGGTTGCCAACTGGCTCATGGACAGAACCCAAATGGTGAGAGTTGTGGGAGTTAAGTCCGACTCTAACTCAGTTACATGTGGTGTTCCCCAGGGCTCAGTCCTAGGACCACTCCTGTTCGGCATATACTTCTCAGAGGTACAGGCAAGCACAGGAGGACTATGGATGACCAAGTTCGCAGATGACTGCAAACTAGGGACTATAATTGACTCTCCGGCTGACACAGACATCCTCCAAAGGGTCTCACTGAGATGGATACCTGGTGTTAAAATCATGGCCTCAAGCTAAATGTGAAAAAGTGCAGTCACCCCTTTGGAAAAAACAAAGTACCCACAAACTACCACATAGGTGGTAGTCCCTTAAATATGGAAGATGTAATAAAGGATCTGGGGACCCAAGTAGATAGTAATCTCTCCTTTGATAATCACATTGTCAAAGTGGTTAGAAAATCCTTCTACGTGGCCCACCTAATCATAAAAGGCTTCACATCCAGATCAAAAGAGGTCATTGTGCCCCTCTACTCATCACTCATCAGACCCATCATAGAGTACAATGCCTCATTTGTGATGTACTTTACAAGTCACCTGCAACAGCTGGAAAGACCAAAAAGTACCTCACCAAGAGGATCACTGGCCTCAAACAGATGCCCTATGCAGCTCAACTGAAGAAACTCCAGCTGTACTCAGTTGCATACCGCCTACTCAGGGGTGATCTCTGCCTGACATACAAGGCCATGTCCAACCCAGAACTGATGGACATGCTCCACCTAAAGAAAACCTTATCCCCTCGAGCCACATGCTCTAGGGATCTAAACCTCACCACAACAATAAATAGCACGTGCTGGAGGGATAGATTCCTGTCCCAGAGACTTCCCATGCTTTGGAACAAGATTCCAATCTACATTAGGCAGAGCTTTTCGCTAACACTCTTCAAAAGAAACCTTAATGAGTGGATGAGAAACAGAAAGTTTACCCCGGGGATCACTTCAGTTGCTCTGCTGGACAGAGCCACAGGGAACTAATCTAAGGGGGCGGCGAAAGCCAACACATTCTGGCTAGGCTTATAAATGCCTTTGGGCAGATAGCCTAGTACCTACCTATGAACGTAAGGATTTGCTAGTTAGTTTCATGTGTGTAATTCCATGTAATCATTTCTATTTGATAGGATGCATGATGCTTTGGAATGCCTTTTAGTTTTTTTTTTTTTAAATTAGTGTTTTTAATCTATAGCCGCCTTCTGTTTCACATGGTGTTTTGGGGCACACTTTTTTTCTTTTAAGAACTGATATTTTAATCTGTAGCCTTATTGGCTGTTAGGCTGATCCTTGGCACAGCTTGTATTTTTACTTACTGTGATTTAAATGTATTGATTGTTAATATGCAAATAAAGATTTGATTTAGAAACAATATGCCAGTCCTGACTGAATGGCTATTTTTTTTTGTAATACGTAGTACTGCATTGTGGCTTGGATTTCATTGAGAATATTTGCTTGCTTCACTTTCAGTGTTTAACAGTGTTTATTTTAGAACTAACTGAGAATACAAGAATTTCTATTTTCAGTTTGCCCTACTACTTGCTTAGGAAGCCAGACCACATAGCCGCAGTACAAGGAACAGTCTATAACTTTCACCCCCACATTTCCTGTAATGCAAAGATGTCTTAAGACTAGAACAGAGACAAAGGCAGGGAAACAGAGGAGTAAATGGGAAGGGAGAGAGAGGTCACTCTAAAAAATCTCCGAGGATGCAGAAACCTATCCAGAAAGGAGACAAAACATGGTTAGCCACAAGCCATGTGCCTGAGAGGAAGAGTTAACCACAGCAGAGCCAGTAAAACAGAAGTTAAAAAGAGAAAACTTGTCATATGCAGATGGAAAACACAAGTTCAGCAAAACCGTTCATGTAAATTATTGTTTTGAGGTTTAATTTAGTCTGCACTGTGGAAGGGAAGCTAAATCATTTCTCTCAATTTTTTCAGATTTATGTACTTTTGATGTCTGTCTCCTTTATAGCAGCTGTCCCTTAATTACAAGGGATGTCCGTGAAAGGACTGACTTAGCTCTTTAACTGGACTTGTGTTTCAGTTGTGTTACAGCTAAATAAAACTGGTGAACAAAGGTGGAGATGTATAAAAGTATAAGCTATAAATAAGTTTGCCAGTAGTAAACTAAACCTTACATAGGATAGCTCACGTCTTTGTTGTCAAAAGTAGATGCACAAGATGTATTGCAAATGTCTGAATAACAAATTAGCTGTGACATTGCACTGAGTGATTATCAGAAGTTTTTAGCTGTTGATTATCTAGCTTATGCTCTTTAACAGCTTTTTCTTGTTCCTCCAACATGTCCCATATTTAAATTCCTTTGTATTACATGTGCATTTACTTATACAGTAAACTCTGTTAACCTGCACCCGTGGGGATTGGTGGGTGCTGTTGAAACTATATTTCTGGTTGCTTGAAAGTTACTATTAAAAATAGGCCTGACTAATACTGTACCCTATATTATTTGCTTGGCTTGACTTGTTCTCAGGTTGGGGAGAAAGGGAATTTATTCCTATCTTCCTTTTTAAAACTTTCAAAAAGTAAAGTATGCTTCTGGGGTAGGGTGGGGGGACAGAATGTGCAACACTTGAAAACTGTACTGTATTTCTTTGACTTTTTTTGTTGGTTGCTTGAGTTCCGGTTAACTGAGCGTTTACTGTATCCATGCGCAGTTGGTTTGTCTACACTGCTAGATTAGTATGCTGAGTTTATAGACTCTACGTTTACTTCTTACTTATTATATGTTATGCTTGTTTAACTGTTTCCATAGTTATGGGTTACATTAGCAGTTTATGTTCTTTGTACTTCAAGTGTTTACTTAGCTTTGGGTTCTATTAGCTTCTGCTATCCATATTTACTCTTGGTAGTACAAAAGACATTGTGGTTTAAACAACATATCATTTTTTTCAGCATATAAGTGATGAATTTGTACACAAGAATGTACAGTGCCATAGGTCATTCTATATCAGATGTGTATGCAGGCACACAACAACACTGTTCAGCATAAGTGGAATATTCAAGTTTTTAATTTAGTGCATCAGCAATTGGCTTAGCAGCACAAAATTAGTCACTGACATATGACATTTGTGGGGGTTCCTTCAGCTGCCTGATGCCACATTGCTCAAGCTTCATTTCCTGATGCATTGCATAGTTATTTCTTCTTTAAACATTCCATATAGCAAGAATAGATGTGGCTTCCAGTTGTGTTAGTTGCCATGGACTCTGACTGCTGCATCTCAGAAATGGAGCAAGACTTTTTGTCCATGTTACAGTAACTTTGGAGCAAAAATATTTAGTTAAGCCCCCCCACCAAAAAGCACACATGTAAAACAGTTATATTGATTTTTGCTGGCTGCATTTGTACAAAAGTAGTTCAGGTGTGAGTACATGTATTTAAGTATTTTGCGCACTCAAGCTGTTTGTTTTACACAGTTACATTTGAGCAATTGAATTTACATCCAACTAGTCATAAAAGACCCAATTATGAGCTCGGAGCCACAGTGGGAATGTGGGGAACCAATAGTAAGTAAATGAAGGAAATCACCAAGTTTCAGAATATGAGAAGTGTGACATTGATGAGTGGATGGGAAACTGAAAGTTTACCCCGGGGATCACTTCAGTGACTCTGCTGGAAAGTGGTACAGGGAACTAATCTAAGGGGCGGCGAAAGCCAACACATTCTGGCTAGGCTTATAAATGTCTTCGGGCAGATAGCCTAGTACCTACCTATGAACCTATTTCAAGCAGCATCTTGGAGAACCCCTCCTCTAATTTATCCTACAACCACTAATTTTCTCAATTCTGTTTAACAAGAGGAAGCTGATAGAAGCCAGAAATAAATGGCTGACTTTGAGTGATCAGTTTTCTTTCAACTTTGAACCAATGTGCTAGATCTACAGTATTAAACCCCAACCTTTACTCTCATTTAATCCCCTAGGTGATCTGACTTTCTCAAGCAGTAGTGGTGGTTTCCATAGTATCATGGCGAGGGATGAGATGCAACTGGCAACAATCAAGCCAGTAGTCAAAATTTATGCTGGCCTACTAAATGAAGGAACAAGCAATATAGCACAAATGACATGGTATTGTTGAATGTTGTTCACCACCACTACTACTACTGGCAGAAGACAAGATATGTTGGCATCAGAAGAGAACATCTGTTGCATTTGACTATTAGTCTTTTCTAAGATGTATATATCATAACTTAGTTCCTTACTGTTCCAGTATTTGCCAGCCTAAAGGTTGGTTTGTTCTGTGAGTTTTTGCATTGACCTTTGGTCGTCAAGGCAGATAAGTGACAGAGTTTCATTGATGATGCAATGTAAGGTTGAATTAAATCAAGATCTGGTACCAGACAGTCGTGTGCCACCGATATTTGTATGTCACACCAGCAAATTAGTATAATATCCATCCATCTATGCTTATAAATCATGTATGATGCCTCCATATATGTATATATATATATATATATATATATATATATATATATATATATATATATATATATATATATATATAGCCTTCATCATCCATAGAGTTTACAATTCAAATAGGGAATAGAAGTACTATTGCTAGGCTTTTCTTCCTTCTCTCTTTCTCACACACACACACACACACACACACACACACACACACACACACACACACACACACACAAACATCTAGGGATAATTTAGATTCACCTGTTTGTCTGTAGTATGTCTTTGGGAGGTGGAAGGAAACTAGAGTAGCAAAGAAATTCCAGCAGAATACAAGGTGGATATCAGACTCCTCACAGAAAGAACCCCAGCAGATAAACAAACCTAAGAACCTTTTACTGTGATATGGCTATGCTACTCACCAAACCCTTGTGCCACCCATATACCAGCTGCTTAAAGAGAAGGCCAGAATTAACTGGAAGCTATATCTGTTCCCACAAATAAGCTCTTTGATGTGTTTGTTCTTGCAGCTGTCCTTAGTGGTTTAAAAGATTTTCCTGCATTAGATCTAAAATGTAGAAACTATGAATGAAGAATATGTGTACAGAATCCCAGTTTACTAGAAATACAGTCTATTATAGTGTTGCTACAAAGGGCATTTAGAAAACCGGATACTTGTGCCAAGAGTTCTTATGAACATAAGTCAACTGAAAATTCTATGGGTAAGAGCAAGGCACTGTTTAAACACTAACATTCATGTAATATTTAATGACTTCATTACTGAACCACTGAAACTTGTTAATACTTTTGCAGAAATATTCTTTTACAGCCTATCGCATACTGGTAACTAAGTGACCAGAAATGCAAATGATGATCTTGCTGAATGCCCTATCGTTTCTGCTGATATTGTCGCAAAAGATTAAAATCTGTTAAGCTTAATTCTGTGGCAGAACTTGATAGGTGGAATGGGTACCTTTTGAATAGGAATTTGGAAAACCATATTGCATGTTTATCTGATTTGTTTCAAAGGATGCTTGAGACAGGCGGCCTACTGAGGAAATAGAAATATGCAGTTGTGGTTCCCATACCTAAGTGCCATGTTTGTTGAACCACTGGTCCATTAGGCTGATTTGTATTCAAGGGAATTTTTTTAATGTACAGTTTGTCATCTTTTTACAAGGTATTTCAATATGGGTTAGACATTTTCAGCACTTTATTTGCAGGGTCTTCTTGTATAACTAGCCTGATTAGTTTCTACCCATACCTCTCAACTGTCCAGATTTTCATAGAATGCCCAGATTTTGCCTCATATGTTAGTCTTTTTTTCTCATAAGATTGTTTTCTAACAAATCAATGAAAAAAATCATTGAAGACTGAAGTCAGAAAATAATGACAGACATTTGAGTTTCATACTTTATACCCTTCAAAAAACACATGCTAATGCACAACTTGTTGTTTATTTAACATTTGTTTACCGGGAAAGTCTGACTTGGAACAAAACCAATTTTCAGCAGAGGCCCTGGGAGAAACACTCCAGATGCATGTCTTTGTAATGTGGGAGGAAACTGGAGTGCTCGGAGAAAACCCCCACGAATGCAGGGAGGACATGCAGACTCCGCTCAGAAGGAACTCCAGCTGAGAATCGAGCTGGAGAACCTCTTGCTGTGAGGCGACACTACTACCGCTGCACCACTGCACTATCCGTCCATCAAATTTCTACGTTTGTAAGAGCAACATTTAAAAAATGTTCCTATTTTTTGGGCCTTTGTCCCCCAATTATTTATGGCTTTGTCCAGATTTGTTGCTCTAAGAGGTTGAGTGATATGTTTCTACCTTAATTTTACACACTTCTTGGAACAGTGTCTTTGAACAAACATGATTTTCCCGAATTTTGCCAAGGAGTTTGATATGGTGCCTCAGGATGCAATTTTATGCACAGTGCAGCAACTCCAAACAAACCATTATGTTACAAGATGTGGGCCTAAATGATAACTGCATTAACATGATAAATAACTACATCTGGGAGAACAACTCCACTGGCATTGTTATCCCTTAGGGGTTGGTTCTGGATTCCATAATAGTTTATTTGTTCATCTCCAGCTTTACTGCCCAAGAAAATATTTGGCTTAGGAAATTTGCCAGTGACATCAAAATTGGTGGCATAGTCACAAACATCTGTGATCAAAGTATACTTCAAAAGTATTTCGCTATAC
Source organism: Protopterus annectens (assembly GCF_019279795.1). Lineage (NCBI taxonomy): Eukaryota > Metazoa > Chordata > Ceratodontiformes > Protopteridae > Protopterus > Protopterus annectens. The sequence goes on from NC_056747.1 coordinate 490,931,229, forward strand.
CTATGATGTGGTCTGAAACAAGGGCTGTCAGGTTTAATGCCAAAAACTGCATGATTTCCATTTGTGGTAATAATAATCCTGGGTTAACCCTATGCCCTAAATAATCCCATGTTAACTGCAATCAACTATGTTAGGAATTTAGGTGTTTTGGTAGACTTAGACCTAACATTTGAAGACAACCTAAACTAGGTGATTAGAAGATGCTGTGATATAATTTGTGATATCCCGTGTTATATTTCTAGCAGAGATGAAAACATCTTGATTTGCTTCTATACATCAGTGGGTTATCCCAATAACAGAATTCTGTGGATCCTTTTGCTCATATAGCTTATCCCAGAAGAGGAAATTCAGAAAACTTCCATGAGACAGGTAGTAAGCACACTATCATTATCCTCCATACGATATAAATTGCTGTAAGATGACTTGATGTTGTTTAAATGCTTAACACAGTTTAGCACATATGATTAAGGCTGTACTTAAGCTGCTTCCTGTGGTGCAGGGTTTGATTCCTTCAGCTTTTATTTGTTTACTGTGTGATCTTGAACAAGTCACCTAACCATGCACTGCTTTGGGCAGTCGGGAAATTGGACTAGTCTCCTCAATGGTCTCCAGGACTGCATGCCTAGTAACTACTTTTGAACCTAAAGAATGAATACCTAGGGGTCACACTGGATGTTAAATTCTCCAAGCATGACCTAGCCACTGGAAATAATAGCCTGTTTCCGATGTTACATCAGTTTTAGATATCTAATTCAGATATGTTCGTCATTCACATTACCTCAGTGGCATATATGGGTACTGTGCCTGCGCAGACCTACACTGGTATTTTTCCAGAGCTTAGAATCCCCTCCTCTGACTCTTGGTGATAGAGGATTGGCTAGAACTCTCCCACCAGGGAAAGCCTGCCCCTGTCACAAAAATCAGCCACCCAGTCTTTTGTGCAGTTGCAAAAATCAGTCACCCAGTCTTTTGTGCAGATGTAGGACTCACACAGTTGAATCTCTCCAACAGTCTGCATTGGTGGATTATAGCTTTCTAACTCAGATAAGCTCCCAATGAGAACCCATGACTTCTTTATTATTGTTTACTTTTGTATTCTGTTTTGTTTAAAAAAAAAAATATATATATATATATATATATATATATATGTGTGTGTGTGTGTGTGTTGTAACTTTTTATTTTAATATACTTGCTATTTACTACTACTACTGTTAATTCCTGAAAGAATTCTAACTTACTACTGTGTTGTTTGTATGATTAATACTGCTTTTAAGCAGTTATGGGGCTTTTCTAAAAGTGTTCATAACTTGTACTGGGAAATGGAAGTTCTGTGGTAACAGTGGAACACTAGGGATTGTCTCTTGGAAGGGTGCCAAGTGCCCTGTTGTTTCATTTTGCAGTTCTGCCAGGAAAATATTGTATGTTTTCACCCTTTCCAATATCTTTAGATATTTACTACAGATTTAACACTGCTATAGCATTTTTTATTGCTAAATCTTGATTTTACTAAAATTACTCTATTTGCACATCTGCGGAGATTTTTTTTTCATTTCTGACAAGGGAAATTTATAGGTAAATGCTAATTTATGGGCATATATTAAATTGTCACTATTTGGACAAGTAAATTTTACTTGAGTACTGTGACTGTGTGCTATTTACTACACTGTAAAGACTGTAGAACAAGGCTTAGCATATTTTAAATATTCTTCTACTATATTTTTTATTCAGTTTAGCCATATTTGCTGTGTGAGATCATAGTATATATTTTTTTTATTATTGCTGCCCTTAATAGTGTCAGTATGTTATTCTGGTTGGTGTTTTCACTCCTGACATGGTGGATCCTTAATAAAGTTTGACCCATCCCCCCGTGAAATCCAGTTGCACCAAAAAAGAGAAGTCACAAGAAAAATCTGCCTCAGCCTACAGTTTGTAAATCTGTTCTTGCCTTAAGCCAGCCCAGAGACTTTTTACCTTTTCTCACATAACCCGGTGATGTAAGCTTATAGCCCTCTATGGTACAGGGTGAGGCATATCCCCCAGGGCTGTCCCAGTGCCTGGTTCAGGTACAGGAGAACCAAACTCTTTAGTTGCAAGAGATGTCTGGGTAAGAGATCCCTTACCACACATAATGCTCTGTCCCCAGATATTTTTGTCATCTAGTGTAGTTCATAGTAAGAATAAACGGAAATATTACCTAAAGACAGTCAGGTTATTACCACTTTTAGTGCTGATGCTTTCCTTAGCTAAGAGCATTTTGCAGTAACCTAATCTCTGAGGCTGTGTTCCTGTTCAGAATGACTATGGAGGTACCTTCTCTAGAGATCAGTCTAACACAACAGATTTTGACAGGGACTCTGACGCAGACAGTAATGAACACTCCTAGTCCATTCAGTCTGATTCTTTGGAGGGTGAACAGGTGTTGTTTGTGTCTTTCAGCTTTTCCCGGTTAGGGGTCGCCACAGAGGAACTCCGGTCCGCTAATGATTGGTAGTTGATTTTTACGTGCCGAGTTACCATCCCTGACGCACAACCTTCAACGAAGGCACGCCCATTCACGCATATCTCCATTCAGAAGACGCTCTAACTGAAAAACTCAAAAAATGTTCTCCTTTCCACAAATGCTAGCTAGGTTTAGAGATGCATTTGACTGGAAGCAATCTGGAGCTACGCCAGAGATTGGCCGAATTAATGATTTTATTGAGGATGAGATTCCTCAATAAAATCATTAATTCTGCCAGTCTCTGGTGTAGCTCATTCCGACTTCCGCGATGGTGCAGCGGTAGCGTTGTTGCCTCACAACAAGAGGTTCTCCCGTTCGATTCTCGGCTGGAGTGCGGGGAGTGCCTTCTGTGTGGAGTCTGCATTTCCTCCCCGTGGTTTGGTGGGCGTTCGAAAGACATGCGTAAACAGACGTGCCTTCGTTGAAGGTTGAACGTCGAGCTGGCACCTCAATGTTCGTGAAAATCTACTGCCAATCATCAGCGGACCTGAGTTCCGCTGTGGCGACCCCAACTGGGAAAAGCCGAAAGACAACAACAACATTGAGGATGAGATTCCAAATGCTTTAATTGTTCCTGCTGTATTACTGGTCTTAGAAAATATCTATAAAACTGCATGTAAAGCCACTTTGGCTAGTGAACCAGTTCCTAAAATGGCTGAGGAAATACAAGATGTACTCTGATCTTACAGCTCTCTTTGTTCCTTTGTCAGCTAACCCAGCTGCAGTTTCTTCAACTGCCAACTCTAACAAGAGAGCCTTGGCTTCATTTTACTCTAGACCACCAGATAAAATTGATAAGTGGTTAGAATCTCAGGGAAAAAGTCGACTAAGTATAGTTGATTTTTGGAATTTTAAATTATCAGGATTTAATGTGGAAATGTGTTTTGCAAAGTGCTTACAGTTTTTATGACTTTGCTGCATCTTTACCTGCTGAACAGAAGTGTTATATGAATGAGTCTATTTCTAATATGACTCAGGTTTTGAAACATACTTTGAAGAATGTTTTGGAATGTGCAGACATTATTTCTAAAAATGCATCTACTTCTGTTGTATTGAGAACAGTTGTTTGCTTACATAACCAGTGTTTGTCTGAGAATTTAAAAAAAGATTAAAATTATGATTGCTGCTTTAAGTTCTGTAATTGTGTTGGCCCTGCTGCTATCCAGATTCTCAGCCAATGTGATGATAGAGGTAAATTGATACATGGGATATCCGGAATGTTTCATGCTCCCAGGTACTCCCCTAACAAGGTGACCAACTTTGAAGGGCAGAACAAACAAAAATTCCAGCCTAATGAATCGGTATTGGGAGGATAATACTTCCAAGCCAAATAAAAATAGTTCCTTTTCCAAAAAAAGATCTTTCCCCTGCTAATGAATGACTTTGCCAAGACTCGGAACATCCCTATCACTTAATTCTGTCCCTCCTCCCCCTTTCCTTTCTCCCAGACTGTAGCTCAACCCAGTAGTCTGGCCACAAGTACCCTTCGACAAGTGGTTGCTGAGAATAGTTCAGTGAGGATGTTCTTAGCAGTGTGCTGAAAATCCTCCCTTCAGGGAAATCCCCCTACACCCTCAAGACCAGACATGTCTCTTCTCTCCAGTAGTCCATTCACAAGTTGCAAGCAGTGGTTAAAAAATCAGTTTGTGCACCACAAATAGAAGAAGGAAAAGGATTTTACACCAAAATCATTTTGGTACTCAAAAAGGAGTTATGGAGACTAGTGTTAGGTTTGTTATACCTAAATACCTTCCTAAATGTACCCACATTCAAAATACTCTTCCTGCAGATGTTCCTACCCCTTCTTTGGGACCACTATTTAATGATGGCTTTAGAAATAAAGGATGCTTATCACATTGCAATTGCTGCCAACTTCAAGTTGAACCTACAAATGTCCTGTCTCACACCCTCGCAATTGTCTTCCTGGGGTGCATGATGAACACTGAAAAAAAAGTCTGGTCTTTCTACCAGAAGACATAGTCCTCACTGTACAGAACATTTTCAGAGATTTCTCTCTTCAAGAAACTGCCTCTGCAAGACAGTATCTCAAAATTGTAGACCTCATAGCTTCAGTAATCCTCATGACACCACAGGCCAGAGTCCATATGAGAAAGATTCAATGTTACTTAAAACATTGTTCAACCCAACACTTACTTCCTTTGAAGTTTCATGCACCAGTGTTGGATTTTAAGAAAAGTATGCTTGTGTAAGTAAACTTCACGTAACAGTAGATATTTAAATGATAATTGCTGCAGTAGCCTTAGCTGTATGGGTTTATATCCTGCCAAGATCCCAAGGAGAGGACAGCAGTTTTCTTGGAGGCTTCTTTTGCAGAACCCCTCTCAAAAACATTTTGACATGAGAATGAATTGAAAGAGGATCCATGTGCAGTTATGCTGAAATGGCTTATAAGTGACCCTTGACAGAGGAGTAAGAAAAGCCATAGGATAATATCTCACACAAATATTATAAAATTAGAGCACAGTTAATCCTGAATGGGTGCTGATAATGTTGTTGGCACCAACATGAAAACCTTTTACATTCGCTAATATATAATCTTCTAGTAGTAGGTTTTCTTACCTCCATTAGTACCTGCTGCACATCCTCAGGAAACGTGCATTAAGGGAATTAAGACCCTATCATCCAAGCAGTCCATTGAAGTTGATTGGTGTTGGGGTGTATCAGTCGTATGTGAACAGATCCAGTCTGTGAGGAAACTTGTGGTAACTGCCCTAGCCATTTCCAAAAGAGGGGAGAACCAGGGTTGCCTGGACCAGAATGGAGTGACCACATTGATTTTTGGGGATTCCTTCTGAATCTTCAGAAGTGCTCTGGATATTAGTGGAAAGGATGGCAAAGCATACAGGAACATGTCTGTTCAAGGAAAAGAGAAGGCATCTGTCTTCCAGGCCTTCTTGCATGGAGTCCTGGAGCAGAATCTTGCCAGCTGATTGTACAGAGAGGAGGCAAATAGGTCTACTTGAGCAACTTCCCACAAATGGATCAGATCTTCTAAGATCCCCTGATCTAGTTTCCATTTGTGAGCGTCTGTCCTGCATAGTCTGTTTGCCACACAATTGTGCTCTGGCAGAATGTAGGATGCCTACAGAGTTAGACTTTGCTGTGAAGCTATATCCCAAGCTGACATGGCTAGTCTGCAGAGTAGTTATGACTTTGTTCCCCCTTGCTTGTTGATGTACCACTTGACAGTGTTATTGCTTGTAACAACATGAATAGATCTCGGGACTAAAGATGATTCAGAGAGTTGAGTGCTTTGATCAGGGCAATTATCGCCTTGTTATTTATGTGCTTGCATCTGTCCGTGGTGCCCTACACACCTTGCACTTTTACTGCTTCTGAAACCACTTCTCAAGCAAAGTCCAAGGTGTCTGTGTTGACTGACTGCTTTGGAACAGGGAGAGAGAAAGGGTGACCTGTACTTAGGGGATGTCTTTTGTCTCCACCAAGTGAGTTTCCGTCTAACAAACCCCAGCACTGGGATCTGTAATGATGAGGGTTGTTGGTACTGGGATCAAAGAAACTTCAGATATCACTTTATCTTTCTCATGTGGAGTCTTACCAGGCATATCATGAGTCATCAAAGCCATGAGGTCCAAAATCCAGAAATATTCCCTTGCAGTGACCAAAGTCTGAGTGAAACCCCCTAGATATAAATCTATTTTTTTCTTGTGGAAAAAAAAAGCTCTTTGAACTTCGGTGTTTAATTGACATCACAGAAACACAATCCTGGTAGAAGTCAAGAAAGACTTTTGAATGTTGTCCTGAAATCCCAGCTTGTGTAAGAGATGTCTCTTCCAAGACAGAGATTACTGACACTTTGAAAAATACTCTGCAAAGAAAAGCAAGTCATTTAACTATGTAAAAATGTGGATACCCTGTAGCCTGCAATGAGCTATAACTGGAGCTTGACACTGTAGGTAGTCTTGATGCAGTGAAGAGTCCAAAGATTAAGGCAGAGAACTAATAATGTGATCCAGACACACAAACCTTAAGAAATACCTGAAGTCTAGATGAATAGGAATGTGACCATAATCATCTTTTAAATCTAATGTTACAAGGAAACTTGAATTAGAAAGAGGAGGTAGTGGGTTATGAAGTGACTTAATTTAGAATTTGGGCACCATCACAAATAGGTTTAGGAAAGAAAGATCCAGAACTGGTTGTAGAGCATTTTTTTCTTTGGCATTAAAAACATCCTTGAATAAAATTCCTTTCCCACCTGGAAGGGGGAAATGGTTCTATCACTGCCTGGGACACCATGTGATGAAGGACAGGTGGAAATAAAAATGGGTCTGGAGGATGAGTAGTTACCACCTGGAAAGGAGGAATTTTCTCCAAGTGCCATCTGTAACCTTGTTGAATGATCTTCAGAACTTATTTGTCTGAAGCTATTTATTTTATTTTACATTTGTTCACCAGGATAGTCCGACTGGATATATGTCCATTTTCAGTGGAGGCCCGGGGAGAAAAGCTCCACACAGTAATGTGATATATACAATACAACACACAGACAGTTATAGATACATGAGACACACTGTTTATACAAATTTTTAAATAAAAAATGAGTATGCTACCATTGTGTGACAATAGGATAGAAGATTGAGTTAAGAAATTCTACATTAGGATATTTAATATGCATAATACAATTGTGGTAAAGTTCTTGAGACACAGAGATGATTCTAGTCAGGATTAGAGCAATGGTATAGCCAGTGTGATTTAAAATATTTTTTGAGATTTTCTTTGAAAAGTGTGAGGATTCAAGAGTAAGGTCAGCAGGGAGTTTATTCCATGTTTTGCTGACCAAGTTGGCAAACAAGGCTTCACCAGCTGTGTTGCTGGATTTGACTGTTTGGATCAACAGGCTATTGATTGAACAAATTTTACTGTGGTTACTGTATAGGCTGACAATATTTTTGAGTGCTGGTATATTATCAGGGTGGTAGAGTGCTTTATGAGCAACTATGAGCTGGTTAATCTTTAGTAGGAAAGATAGTTCAAGCCACCCTAGAAGATTTAGGTTGCGACAGTGGTGAGTCCTATAGGCTGAGCCAGTGGCAAATCTAGTGATGTGGTTATAGCAGCAGGATAATTTGTTAATTTCACTTGTGCACAAGTTTGTGAGAAGAGGGGAGGCATAAAGGAGGGTAGATAGATGAGAATGGGCTATAGCAGTTCTAGCAAGAGGAGTGAGGAAAGGTTTGAGCTTGTAAAGGGATCCAAGTTTTTTGTTTATGGTTTTGATGGTTTGATTGACATGTGCATCATATGTAAGGTTATTATCTAGTATGACTCCCAGGAGTTTGGTTTGGGCTTCAGGAGAGATAATGGTCCCATTGTTAGATATAATGGTAATGGGGGGAGGTTTGGACCTACGAGTGGGAGTGAACAGGAGCAGCTTTATTTTTTTAGGGTTTAATAACAGACTGTGATTAGTGAGCCAGTTTTCAACAGTACTGAAAGTACTTTGGGTTAGAGACTGCAGATCTGTTTGTGAGGTGGCTGAGCAGATCAACGTGAAGTTGTCTGCATATTGAATACATGATGCTTTAGGGATGATGGCGGGGAGGTCACTAATAAACATGGAGACCAGTAGGGGTCCTAGTATTGAGCCCTGTGGGACTCCTAAGGTGATGGGTAGACAAGATGATAGTTTATCTTGCCATAGGACTGCCTGTTGACATCCAGATAGATAGGACTGAAACCATTGGAGAGAGTGGTAGTCTAAGGAGAAGGCTTTCGTGGTAAGGATGAGTAACTGATGGTCAACCATATCAAAAGCCTTGGATAGATTTAGAAAGAGAGCAGAGGAAAGTAGGTTGTTATTTTGATTATGGTTAATGACATTAGTGAAAGAGAGAAGAGCTGAGGTGGTGCTGTAATATGGCCTGAAGCTGTGCTGAGAGTCAGCCAGCAGCTTATTTTGAATTAGGTGGTGCATGAGTTGTTTATGGACACATTTTTCCATTATTTTAGCAAGTGGAGATAGAATGGCTATGGGTCTGAAGTTTGATAGTTCTATGGAGCTACCGCCTTTATGTAGAGGTATAACATGGGTTACTTTCCCGAGAGAGGGGGTGGAGGCTTCAGATAGGGTTCTATTTATCAAGATTGAGATTGGGTAGTCTATGATGTCTGCAGCCTTTTGCAAATACTCAGCAGGGAGAAGGTCAGCAGCAAGAATGTTAGACTTTAATTTCATGATAAGACTTCGGACTAAAGTGATGGGGGCAGGTTGAAGGCTAAAGGTGAGGGAGGTATTAAGTGAGTCATTATCTAAGAGAGAGGAGGTGGGAGAGAGTTGGTTGGCCAGGGTTTGGATTGTTTCTGTGAAGAAGGTATTGAAGGTATTTGTAGTGTCTACTGGCGACTCATGGGTAGAGACCGAAGGGGAGGGAGTAGAAGTATGTCCTGGGTGAAGTAGTTTATTTATGTCAGCAAAAAACTTTTGGGGTTTGTTATGGTTTATCTGTTGCAGGTGACACGAAGTTTTTCTTGTCTAGGATAATAGATTTTTTGGTATTGTTCCTTAATTGTCTATATCTAAGTAGGTGTTGTGGGTCTTTTGTTGCATGCCAAGTGGCACATGCTTTATTTCTAAGTATAATTTTAGATTTTGTGTCTTTAGACAGCCAAGGTGTGCTGCTTCTATTTTGGTTCTGATGGAGCTGGTAGGGGCATGTGAGTTGAGGATGGTAAGGAATTTGTGAAGTATTCCACTGCATCATCCAGTGGAAGTAATTTCAGGAGAGACCAGTTACATGGTCTGAACTCATTTGCAAAATTTCTGTTGCAAAAGAAAAAAGTGGAGATTTATACTTTCTGGAAGAGAAAAGGGGCTGTCAGAGTGGAATTGGGGAGAAAAGTCTCTGAAGTAGTCATTCTGCCTTGCTGGACTGTCCTTTGTTTAGGGAGTTTCCAGAATTCTTCTTGGAACCTCTTTGCCATTTCTTCTTAAATGTCTATTTACCTGTATTTTTCAGACCGTTTAATATCTTTTTTTACAAAATTTGAATTGGGAGTTGAGAATCCCATGGAAAAGAAGGTTTGAAAAATCTTAAGAGAATTCCTGTACCAGCTTCCCTCTTTCGTCCCAGTTTTTGATCACCTGTGTCGCAGAGAGGCCAAAAACTAAATCTGTAGACAAATGAGAATTTAAAATTTCATTTTTAACATCATCTAGGAGGTTCTAAGAACACAGCCATGCAAATCTCCTCAAAACAATTGCGGTGGGAATAACCCTCAAAGTATAAAGAGTCAGATACTATAAACAGTGCATATTGACTTGAACAATCGAAGACATTAAATTATTTAAAGCAGGGTTTTCCTAACAAGTTGAAACTGCAAGTAAAACATTCCTCATACTTTAACATTTAGTTGGAACAAACAACATATGAGCTTGACAATTCAAAATTCTGAAAACCAAAGCTGCAGAATCATGCATTTTCCCCATACATATCAATAACTTCTTATCCTTTTCAGAAAGAGAAGGATTGGAACTGACTAAATTTTAGCAGCAAAAGGATTAACTAATGTCATGGCTGCTGGATCAGGTTTGGGAAGAGTGCATAAAAACTTAGACTGTTGAACTTTATACATCATATATACTTTTTTAGGGGCACCTGGCTGACTGTCAGGAAAATTGCAGACAGTAACACACACCATGTAGCAAAGCTGACAGAACTGGAGGAGTAGGTGCAGGTTCTGGAAATTCCTTCTGTAACAGCTTGTAGTATTTTCTGACAGATGGACAAACCTCAGTGCTCTCCCACTGAAAACACTGGCACATTCTAGAAATAGTCTCAGAGAAAGAAACCCCCCTCAGTTAGAAAATGAGCTCTACTCTGAGACTGAATCAGAAATCTGAGAAAACCCCTGCATCTGTCCCTTCATTCTCCTGTCCAGTTTCAGACTCTTGCATTTCCTAAGGAAAGGAGCTATCCCTCATCCTTTAATCAGAAACACTTGTATAAAAAGGATTAATAGCCTGATTAAACTCTGAGCCAGACCCAGTAAACTACTCCTGTCTAAGGAAATTTGCGGAGAAGTAGATATAAGCTTAGTTTTCTGTCTCTTTTTGACATTAAGAAAGGGACCAACAGTGTTACTAATAGCAGCAGCTTTCCCAGGGAAGGACACAACATTCTGACCAAACAGGGAATTCTTCCCTGTTCTTTCTTCCAGGACCAACAAGAGAGGCTATCCCTTTTCAGGATTATCTCTTTCTATGGGGACATTAAAACATGTGTGAGGTGGTTGATGAATTATGTGGAAGAGGCATCAAAATACAATTGGTAAATAAAGGAGAAATAATTAAAAAATAGGGAATATCAAATGTTAATGCTAGATTTGGATATTAAAATACAACTGGTGGAGATTTTTGTTTTATATGTGGGCAAGTACTTCTTTTACTTCCCCAGTGAAGTGATCTGGAGGATATAAATAGGGATCTTAAAACATTAATCTGGGAGTGTAAATCGCCAGTGGTTAGTGGAGAGAAGTTAATGCTTTCAGTTTCACAAGGTGTGGACTAGCTTTTTCATGACTAAAAGGCTATTTTGAAACTACCCATCTGAGACTGATGTATCTACTCCAGATGGAGGCGTATGAACCAAAATAGAAAGGAACAGTGTTCCAGCAGATAGGAGAGGAGTGATATTTGGGGAAAATAGTTTTTTGGATACAGCTAATGGAGCAAGACAGTAATAATTCAGCCAGTGCATATTTTGTCTAAACCCAGGATAAAATAGTGGCAACTAGAGGTCTTTTTGAATGGGCAATGTTGATAACCCCCTATTGGAACCACACTTAGAAGGGATCATTGGTACTGTGAAAATATAGTGGGAGTCAGCTGGTTGCAATGCAAAACAGTAATCAGATATTAGGAACAAATTATACATTCATAGGTGGTTAAGACAAGGGACTCCACTAAGAGGAATTTAACTTACAGAAGAGGGATTTTTTTATCATGCCTAACCAATATCAGAAGGCCCAGTATAGTGTTTAGCCATCTGGTTGTGAAACTTTTGTGTGAATTTTCAATGATGGCTAATCTTTTGCATCTGTCAAGGTGCATCTCAGCTTGTCTGTCCATGGATCCCTCACATTCATCTCTTTTTGTGGTCAGACATGTTATGAAACTCATTGGTTGTTCTCTGCTTTTGTTTGCTATTCTCAACATGGCAAATCTTTTTCAGACAAGGTTAAGACACATTTCACCAGTGCCTTATCCTCTTGTGTGACATACTGGAAAGAAGTGGACCTTAGAAGCATTCTAGAGGAAGCAACTTGGTCATTTCTTCATGCCTTTCCAAAACACCACAACTGGATTCTTTTCCAAGTTCCAGGGCAAACTTTGTGAGGACTATTCTGCCATGTTGTGGTGTAGGTTGGCTTTATTTATCTGTGTTGGTATTTTCTGACTGTGAATCGGTTGGTTTCAGGCAGTTATTACCTCTGGTTCTCTCTCATTCATCCTACTTAGCACTAAAGCCCAAATAACTGACTTTCTGTGACAGGGGTTAGGCTTCCCCTAACTGGAAGGGCTTAGGCAATCCCCTACAACAGAGAGTCGAAGGAGGAGATTCTGTGCTCTGGAAAGCTGCTGGTGTAGGTGTTAGTACAGGCACAGAACCCATACGCCAGTGAGGCAGGGTGAAATTCAAACTCCTACTGTTACAGGTAAGTAGAATTTGCCCACTTGTACTTCTCTCTTTCATCACTGAGCTGGAAGACTATGTAATGTCCAGACCCAAGGGCGCCCGCAGGCAGGTGCAAGGGGGTGCACTTGCACCCCCCTGGAACCGGCTGATTTTAGTTTAAATTAAAAAAAAAGTTTTTTTTTTTAAAGGGCGTTCCTCTTTAAGAACACCCTTTGCATCCCATCCAGTTGCACAGACGCAACAGGTGTTTGCGACCTGTTTTCGTCTTCTGTGCGTTCAGCTGCAAAGACCGGTTTTAGGAGTCAGGAGGACACAACAGTCATGCGTGCGTCGCATGAATTTTAAACAGAAGCCTGCGCGGGAAGGGAATCACATTATTGCTGCCAGCCTGCCAGAGAGTCGCGCACAGTAAGGTTCCCTGAGGGTGAGGACTGGAGTTACAATTTTAAAAATACTTTAATGTGACACAGGAAAGGGATGGGTGCTACTGCTCTGTATTCCGTGTACTTGTAAGTAAAGATTTTAACATTCTTTTAATTAATCTGTATTTCAGCAGACGTATTTATTATTATGTGGACATGATGACATGTAGCCTGAGTGATGAAGGAGGGGATATTCGTGTGATATTATTAGCTAAGAATGTTCATCTAAGGCTTGTAAAATATTCTTTGGACCATGAAGAGCTGGGTAGAAGTAAAGAAGTAACAATGAATAACTCTTTATCTGTTAAAGTTTGCAATTTTGCTCTTTATCTGTTAAAGTTTACAGTTTTGCTCTTTATCTGTTCATTGCTAAAGTTTGCAGTTTTGCTCTTTATCTATTCATTGTTAAAGTTTGCAGGTTTGCTCTTTATCAGTTTTTAGAAGTAAGGAAGTAGCTGAGCTCAGGCCAGTAAATGTATTTATGTGAAATACAGTGGTGGGGTTGACATTTATGTCCAGAAGCAAATGGAGCAATTATGCTTTAGGATTCGTAAAGTTTAACAGAAGGGAATCAGGAGAAAGCGGGCCATTGATGGAAGCATGGAAAATGAATGTGGGAAAAGAATCCTGCTTTGTATGTTACAGATGTTTGCCCTGCATATTTGCTTAGTGTGAGGTTGTTCTTGTGAATTGCCGTTTATCTATAAGTGTTGAATTTAATAAAACTGTTGAGGATTGACCATGTAATCTGAGTTCACGTACCCAAAGAGTATGACATTAATTCAGGTAATATTTATTGAGCGTGTGTTGTTAGGAATGATAGAGTCATGAAACAGGTTTGGTGTAGTTGGAGATGTTAGTACAGACTGTTATTTTGGAGAGAAAAACACAGATGTATTTAAGAGAAGGTGTATGCTATTTAACTGGAATTCAAATGTGCAGAAGGATTTTGTAAGAGGTGATTGACAATTTTTAGGAATTCACTGGAAACTGTGATGGTGGAATAATCTGTACATTATATAGCATTACTTTAACATACCTTTCAACTTTACAGATTTTCGCAGAATGTTCAGATTTTTGACTCATGTTTTTGGTATGTTTTTCATAAAAATTGTGTTTTTTTTTTTCTGGCAAATTTGTAACAAATGATTAAAAATTGAAGTTAGAAAATAATGACAGGCATTTGAGTTTCAGATTTCATACCCTTCAGAAAATTCATGCTAATGCAAAACTTGTTATTCAATCTACTTTATAAATTTGAAGAGAAATGTTTAAAAAAAGTCCCTATTTTTGTGCCTTTGTCCCACTTTCATTTATGGCTTTGTCTAGATTTCTTGCTCTAAGAGATTGAGAGGTATGATTGGCGATATTATCAGATGTAATATTCATAGATATAGTAAATAGTTATGAATTAAGTACAGAACCTTGTGGGACTCCGACAATAATTGAACATTATTCTGATGTGGTACTTTTCTGTTTTACAACTTGGGTTCTGTCATTTACATACCTGTGAACCATCTATTTGCACTGTCTGAGAGACCAAAGCTTTTGTAAGACAATAAGAAATTGTTGTATGATACAGCATCAAACACTTTCGATAGATTCAGAAATATAGTGTCAACAGTTTCCAGAGCTGAGTTGACAGCAGATATATTTGATAATGTCAAAAAGAGCTATGCTAATTCCCTGATCTGACCTAAATCCAAGTTGATTGTGCACTATCTGTCTGTATGTGAGTATTTGAGTAGATAGTCAGGTAGCTGTTTACATTTGCTTTCTTCTATATTTTAAAGAGAAGAAAGTAATGCAACACAAGAGCAATTACTGAAGATTGTGAGATGGCAATGCTTAGATAAGAGAACCACAGTGGATTATTTCCAGCAATTTCCTTTACAGACAGTGGTAGAGCATACTATAACATCACCATGGTATAGGTGTGCAACTTTATATAGTGACTTCATAGTATGCTCCACCACTGACTGTAAAGAGAAATATGCAATATTGTCATCAGGCATTGGCCTTCAAGATACCTTTTTTACACCATTTTAACTTATTTCTGACTGGATCTATAAAGATCATACTGCAACATTTAGTACTTAATTTTTTTATTTTCTACTTAAAGTGAAGAAACATATATCTGGACAGTGCTGGCTATCAAGATACTAAATTAACCAGCATTTGTCCAGTCTTGGCAGGATCATGTAATATCACGTCTACCATCTATTCAGACCAGTCACATGCTACTCTGCAACAGCCTCTCTTACATGTAGGAGTCTTGTTCCCAGACATTTTAGCAGAGGAGGATCATGTAATACCACATGTCTACCATCTACTCAGACCAGTCACATGCTACTCAGCAACAGCCTCTCTTACACGTAGGAGTCTTGTTCCCAGACATTTTAGCAGCCCATCATTGGTGATTAATGTCATCTATCAGCCTCTTACACAGATTCTAAACACACGTAGCTGAACTAAATGTTCACATTTGCCAAGCATTCTTCCCCCATCGTGCACATATGTGGAGAGGAAGAGATCCAGTGCATTGTGGGGCTTTTGACAAGACCTTGGCCTCTTCTGTGACAGTCCTACATAGTTTCTGATCTAATTTCTAAACCTCTACTAATATTTTATTGCAGAATGATGGCATTCCACTGTATAACTGTGTCACAAATTTTTAGCAAATTTTCCATATGTTTTGCTTGCTTCCCCTTCATATCATGCTTAACATTTGAATCATAACTTGATTTAGACAACTGTGCCTTTACTGACTATCTTATGGAGATCATGAAGGATCAAACCTGGATAATCCTGGACAGCAGCTACAGGTTCATTGTTAGAAGAGCACTGCATTGCATCACATATCCAGAAGGATGCTTATTTCTACTTATACCTAGTGATCTCTTTTATTTCAAGTGTGCTCACTGCTTTGCCATAACAGTGCCCACAGCCACATAAAATATGTTCCTCTATCTATTTTTTTGTTATGCCCTACCCCTGTGCACTCCCACTAGTGACAGCCAATGGATAAAGTGTAAAAGAGGCATCAGCACTGAACTGCTCCTCACTCCTTGCTACAGGATGACTGGAATGACTGCACCCCTGGTATCCACCAGGGATGTCAACTCACATGTATGTGCCCTTGAGTGTGCCCACTCCCCTATTTCCATTAAATGGACATGACTAACATCTCTGACTATGCTGTCAAGCACAAACCTTGAACTTAAGTCACCTGGGCCATAGTCAGGCTTTTTTCATTCTATGCAAGCAGCATCAGTTTCTGTCATCTGCTTTTGAAGTAATTATCAACCAGATTCAGCCATTCCCTAACCAAGATTTTGGATCATGTTGCACTGGCAAGGCATTAATAGCTATGGTGAAAGGAGACAAATACTTTTAGATAGTAGTGCCAAGGTTATGTCAGCCATGCTGTCATGTGTGTGGAAGCATCATGAGTAACGCATTTAAAATCTATATACTACCATCCACACACAAATGGTGTCCTAGAAAGATTTAACTCTACACTGAAGACCATGTTAAGAGCATTTGCAGACCAGTTCACAGGGGAGTGGAACAAGTACCTGCCTCATACTCTCTTTCTTTATAGGGAAGGTGCCCACCAGTCTGCAGGTTTCTCACCCTCATGATTACAGAGCAAGGTCCCTCAGGATATAATTCATGATGATTTGGTGGGTGAGTGCAATTCCCACAAATAATCTGTTGTGAAGTATATCTAGAACTTCAATATTGGGCTTCAGAAGTTCATTGTGGCAGCCCAAGACTACTTGCCACTGACACAAGAGCAGCAAAGACACATTTAAGGCAGGACAGCCAGAGCTAGAGAGTATTCTATTGTGCAGCAGTTGATGGCATTTATTCTTGTTAGACACATCAATGTGCAGGCAGCCAAGGAGAGTCATTTCACCATTTTAAAAAAGTGTGTGATGTTAACTATATAGCAGAGCTGCCAAACAGGAGGCAGAAGGTTGTGGGGATAAATATACCAAACCTCTATTGACTTCTCTAATGACTACTGGCAGGTATCTTTGACACCTGAAATTAGGGAGAGTTCAGTATGCGTCACTGATTTGGATTAAACAAGTTTACAGAAAAATGCCCTATGTAATGAAGAATCTCCCAACTAACTCCTAAAGGCTACTACAGCTCATACAAATAAGAGCATGGGATTATGCCTTTATTTACATGGATAACATTGCCACCTATAGCTGCTCATGGACAGAATATGTTTAGCATGCTGGTGAGGCGCTGGATATACTGCAAGAGACAGGGCTGACTCCTAAGGATAGTGATTGTCAGATAAGTATGGCAGAGGTACCTTATCTTGGTATCAGAGTGGGTGTTAGAATGATTGGGCCAGAACCTCCAAGGTTGAAATTACTGAAGTATGGCTTACCCCAACTAGGAAGAAACAATTGAGGACATTCCTAGAGACAATGGGATACTGTTCACAGCTATAAGACTGCTCCCCTGATAAACTTTAACTGAAAAAAGGTTGGCCTCGTATCCAGTGTTTTAGTAGGCATTTCTAAAGTTTAATGAGGTTTTGAGAGGACCCCTGTACTAGCCAGCCCTGATTATAGTCAAGAATTCATTGTCAGGGAAGATGCTTCCAGTTATGAAGTGGGAACTGTACTTAGTCAGATTTTGTCAGAGGAAGAAAAACAACCTATTAAGCTACATACTTCAACCCAGGGAAGAATCCTATATAACCACAGAGAATGAATGCTTGTGCATTGCCTGGACTATACAATGCCTGTAATCCTACCAGCATGGCTGTACTGGTTTTAAATGGAAATAAATTTAGATCCACCTTTTCGTTGTGTTAAATACCTAAAGCAAGAGTGGTTTGGTTTATGTTATAGTTAAGAGAAATGCATTTGGTCAAAATATTAATAAGCATATTAAGTTTTGTCTAGCGGGTGGCGGCCACAAAGCATTGTGGATTAGAAAAGGGGTGCATCAGCATGTTTACAGTTCGGTCTTGCTTAGCTGTTGCCAGTAAGAATTAATTAAAACTACTACCGCAACATTTAGACCAACTGCTGAATTTCACCATGCCATTAATTAGTAGAGAAATGGTACAAAAAAGGTTGAGTGGGCAAATTAAGGTCAACATACATTAAAAAAGTCTTCCTCTGTCTGTATAAGAAGGAGGTAGCATACCCCTCAGCTGTCCAGGTTTTTGCAAAATGTCCAGATTTTGTCCCCATATTCCTCCTAAAAAGGATTGAAGTTGCTAAATAATGACAGACATTTGAGTTTTAGATGTCATATCTTTTAGAAAAATGCATACTAACATCCTGTTATTCTAGCAATGTTCTAAGTTCATGAGAGCAATATTTATAATCTGCCCCTATTTATGTTGGGCTTTGTCCAGATTTCTTGCATTAAGAGGCTGAGGTGTGTGAGAGAGAGTGAAGTGCCCTAGTTAAGAGTTAGCAGGTGGAATTTATTTTCAAGTGCATTTTCAAGGAATTGTGAGCTTCAAGGGAAAAGAAGTTTACTGCTACTCATGTTGTCTGCTTAAAATGTGCAACTGTTTTGTTTAGCAAATGGTGTCGATACTGTGGTATATAATTTTAAAGCAGTATTAGTAGCACAGCAGGTAGCATACTTGCATCTTGATGCAGAGGGCTATAGGTTCTACTCCCACAGCATGTAGATTTGTATTTTAAGGGGGATGGAGTGCTGCAGTACTGACTGTCCTCCTTTGGATGAGATGCCTAATAACTATGAACTTGTTTTTCAGCTTAGAACCCATTCCCTATTGCAACATACCAGCTTACCATTTTTTTTTTTTTTTTTTAATGTAACTTAGGCAATTTATTCTTCAAGGGCAGCAGGCATTGAATTTGTAGATGAAACACTGAAGTATAAAGTTATTTTCTAGCAACAACAACTTCATTAGTTTCAGATCTCTTTAATGTGGAATTATTCAGATGACTTTTACTTCTGCAGAGATTGTGCACATTGACTGATATTGGTGGATTGTAATGACAGAAGTTTGAGTGGCCTATTATAGTTGAAATGCTCTAAACTGGGCAGTTTGCCATTATTGGTTCATATGTTTTGTTTCATTGCTTGCTGGAAAAATGTTCAAAACTATAAATTTAAAACAGTCTAACAAGTGGTGCTGTATTATAGAAGGGATATAATTAAATTATTATAATTAATGCAATCTGTATATATTATAATCCTATGTATAAATATGTACACTTCTTATGCATGGCTACTCTTGTTTATCACAGTAACAGGAAGGATACTGTAATGGCTGTGTCAAGAAAAAAGGTCTGAAGCTTTTAGTTAAGCATATAGTGAAGTTGTTCACATCACTGATAATGCAGACCCAGTTTCATATAAATAAGGGTCAACCATTTCCCTTGCCCACTCAGTAAAACTAATCTTGAAAAAATAATTAATAATGTGCATATATTAGGGCTACTGGAATTATCTTTAAAATGATGAAGTGATGATTTGCAACTGTGTCAATGTTGGGGTTATGAAGAAATGCTTGATTAAGCATTAATTAAAAGATATACATAATTTAGTGACTGCCCACAGTTTGTTAAATACAGCTATAATGCATCTTGCATTCAGAGCACAGAATGCCAGCTTTTATTTAAACAGGAACTTGTGTTACTGAGAGCTAATCTTGGAAGCCAAAGAACACTAGTGTTATAAACTAATCTATTTAAATCTGTTTAATCTGAACAAGCTCATGGGACTCAGTTTAGTGTCCTACATGAGAAATACTGAGCTAATGAACACTAGTCTCCAGTAGTTGGTTCAAAGTCACTTATAAATAAATAAGGGGAAGTATTTTGAGATAAAACAAATACATTGTCTTTATGGTAGGTAAAAAGGAAAACTCTGTTAGCACCCAAGTAAATAAAATGATTATTAGCAATGAATGAGAAATTATTCCAGTAAAGAGAACTGAACAGCCAAGCCTTTTTAATCAGAATTCAAAAGGGCTGCCAGCTGAAAGTTCCCTTGAGTTAGTTGCAATGTTCATGGTAACATGGGGTATGTAAAAAAAGTATCACAGATTCCTAATTAAATCTATATGTATGCAATCATTGTAGAAGTGAAGTATAAAACAGTATCCACACTGAGAATTTTGAACAGTGTTTATTGCAACTGGGGAGAAATAGCCAAGTAATTGGACCCTGTAATGGCTGTGTGGGGGTGGGGCTTCGTGGGGGTGGGGCTGTGTGGCCCGAGGGGGTGGGGCTGTGTGGGCGGGGCTCTGGGTTTGCACCCCCCTGCAAAAAATCCTGCGGGCTTCCTTGTCCAGACCATACATATTAGAAGCAGTGAGAGTCTAGAACTGTTTAAGAAGTCTGTGGATGCATTCATTACTAATGTTTTGAGTCCCAGACTGTTATACATTCATAGGAGGTTAAGACAAGGGACTCCACTTAGAGGAATTTAACTTACAGAAGGGGGATTTTTTTATCATGCCTAACCAATATCAGAAGGCCCGGTATAGTGTTTAGCCATCTGGTTGTGAAATTTTTGTGTGAATTTTCAATGATGGCTAATCTTTTGCATCTGTCAAGGTGCATCTCAGCTTGTCTGTCCATGGATCCCTCACATTCATCTCTTTTTGTGGTCAGACATTTTATGAAACTCATTGGTTGTTCTCTGCTTTTGTTTGCTATTCTCAACATGGCAAATCTTTTTCAGGCAAGGTTAAGACACATTTCACCAGTGCCTTATCCTCTTGTGTGACATACTGGAAAGAAGTGGACCTTAGAAGCATTCTAGAGGCAGCAACTTGGTCATTTGTTCATGCCTTTCCAAAACACCACAACTGGATTCTTTCCCAAGTTCCAGGGTAAACTTTGTGAGGACTTTTCTGCCATGTTGTGGTGTAGGTTGGCATTATTTATCTGTGTTGGTATTTTCTGACTGTGAATTGGTTGGTTTCAGGCAATTATTACCTCTGGTTCTCTCTCATTCATCCTACTTAGCACTAAAGCCCAAATAACTGACTTTCTGTGACAGGGGTTAGGCTTGCCCTAACTGGAAGGGCTTAGGCAATCCCCTACAACAGAGAGTCGAAGGAGAAGATTCTGTGCTCTGGAAAGCTGCTGGTATAGGTGTTAGTACAGGCACAGAACCCATATGCCAGTGAGGCAGGGTGAAATTCAAACGCCTACTGTTACAGTTAAGTAGAATTTGCCCACTTGTACTTCTCTCTTTCATCACTGAGCTGGAAGACTATGTAATGTCCAGACCATACATATTAGAAGCAGTGAGAGTCTAGAACTGTTTAAGAAGTCTGTGGATGCATTCAGTACTAAGGTTTTGAGTCCCAAACTGTCTTGTTGCAAACTCTTAAATGTCCATGTTTAGATTTTGAGTTTCTATTCCTTAACATTGAACATTAAATATTATTGCTTCATTATCTAAAGCAGGAAAAAGTTGAATCATTCAGGCCAATAGCTCTCTTCACCTATCTACATTGTCAGAAATTTAGAAAATGCTATTGCCTCTTAGGCCATTAATACATACATTCTGCTAAGCAGTCATCAATATGGTTTCAGAGACGATGATAGCATGTGTTTTGCTCACTGTCTGCCTCTAAGAGCAGTGAACAGTTATGACTTAAACAACCAAAAAGCTATGGTCTGAGCAGTTGTGAAGTGGAATGGTTGCAGATTTTCAAGGCTTTCTTAAATTATCATCATTCAGCAATACAATCAGACAGAAATGGAGTTCCAAAAGGTTCTATCATAGGACCTCTTGCTCTTCGTAAATGCACTAAGTAACTACAGTGGGAGTATAGATGTCAGTATTTTAGAGGTCATGACTGATCTCTGATCCATTTTGACTACTACTTTAAGCTTTAGAGCTTTAAATTTTGTTGCTGGCAATGTGTCTTGATATGTTTAGATTTCTGACTTTATACTTGTGTGTTTACAGTATAATTAATTAATATATAATTATATTATAATTAATTTAATACAAAGTCACCTTTCATTTTCTCTTATTTGAGGTTCCTGTGGCTTTGGATATGACTGAAAAAGGACTTAAAACCACCAGCTGGCAAAAACAAACAAATGCTCTAATCAGGTTTAATGATGTTAACCAAATTTTTATGTTGATGAATTTTTTATGTTGGCATCCCATAAGGACTACATCAAAACTGGATCATCAGTGTCAAGTATTAAAATGTATTCACTCATGATTGGACAGTCTAGGCCTAAGTGTTAATTTCATTACATTAATAACAATGTTGATGTCCTCCTAGTCCTCTGTTGCAATATTCTTAACATGAGGGACTTGCCTGCTGGGATGACCCAACATCAGCCATTATACAAGACTTATACTACTAGGGGT
This sequence comes from Protopterus annectens, assembly GCF_019279795.1. Lineage (NCBI taxonomy): Eukaryota > Metazoa > Chordata > Ceratodontiformes > Protopteridae > Protopterus > Protopterus annectens. The sequence continues at coordinate 490,953,197 of NC_056747.1, forward strand.
GGGGTGGTACAGCGCACATAGGTTTCTGTCAGACAGCGGCCATAAAAGTGATATATGTACGCACACATCCTCATCAGAACTTCTTTGCTGCCAATCCGGACTCTTCACCCATATGAATGGTCTGCTCACCAAAGGGGTTATTGTCCCAACATTTCCCAATCTAGGGCAGGGTTTGCAAGAACTATTTCCCATGACTTCAGGGAGAGCTCCTCTGCCCTACATCCTCCCCTTCCTCATGAGCTTTGGTATTCTCCCTTATGTTAAGAATACTGCAACAGAGGAATAGAAGGACATAGATTGTTCTTGTTTGGATGTACTTGACCTACATGCTCCCTTAGATGGGTATTCCTCCTGGGGCACTCGGTTCTGAGGAGGGTGTGTGTGTGTATGTCACTTTTATGGCCAACATCTGACAGCAGCCTACATGCGACATGCCATGCACCCCTAGTATAAAAGTCTTTTGTGTACTGCCTGACGTCGGGTCGTCGTGGCATGCAACTCCCTCATGTTAAGAATACTGCAACAGGGGAAGAGGACGACATCTATCATTATGGTGAGATTTTACATAACCAATCTTTTTGTACCCATAATAAATAAGGAGAAATGGCTATTGCTGCTTTATTTAGGGTTCAGATAGAATTGGTGAGGTGACCTACAAGTAAGTAGGAGGGTGGATATTTCCCTCACATACTGTGAGTAGTTAAAAGCAATAACTGTGAACCACTGAAGATCACTTTTCAAAATTATCAAAGGAAAACTTCCTAACAGAGAGTAAAGATGAATCTCCAATGAAGAAAGGGATTTTGTTGTCCCATTACAAATACTCCAGCACACCTCTATGGCCTTTTCAGTATTATGCCCTAAACTTGCAATGTAACCCTCTTCAGAATCAGTTCTCTACCCTCATATCCTGTCTTCACAAATGCATTAAAATTCACTTCACTGAAGATTGCTGTACATAACATTGTTAATTCAGTAACTTTACCATCTAATTAAGTTGGTATGTAGCTTGTCATTGATTAAAGTATGAATTAGTCTATGTAAATGAGATGAATTTGGATTTGTAGATGTATTTATTGCTTTTATTGACAAGGAAACTGTGACTAGGTGGAAAACCCCTTTTCAGTGGTGACCCAGGAAGAAAAACTCCACTAGATACAGGAAGAAAGTATCATATATATATAATGTAATGAATTGTCTGAGAATACAGTGAAAACAGCAATGATTATTTGAGCACACAACAGGGAGAAAACAAAACATTGTCAAATTACATATGAAGCATCAGCATACAAACATAATTATGATCATTCAAAGGTAAATCAAAATGAGTGTTTAGACTAACAAAAGTTTAAACCCATAGTATTTTGTAATAGTAAGACAATGGTCAAGTGACCTTTCATTGCAATGTAAAGTTCAGGAGAGTATGGTACAGCATATGTGACCAAATAGACATAATAGTACAGGGTAAAAAAGAAAAATTTGCCATGTAGTCATTTTAAAACAATATGGGATAGAATAGATGAGGATAATTTAGGGGGTTAGGCAGGTAGAGAGGCATGAGCAAAGGCAAGAAAACTTTAAGATGTTGTTTCAGCTGTAGCTTGAAGAATTTCAGGCTGTTTGTCTGAGTGACAGGCAAATGGAATTCTAAACTGTAGAGGTGTATTGTTTGATTTAGTTGGGTGCAGTAAGAAAGTGACAGGTTAGAAAATTAGACATGAACAGTTTTAGTTGTATGTGTATTAGACAGTGAGACAATTTTAACCAATTTATTTATTTTATTGCCATGCAGAGATGAGATCTGTAACATATATCTGCTGTGAATTTATCTGTTTTGTTGTAATATTTTTCTAACATGGTTATTTGAGTAGCTTATAGGTTGACAAATGTAGGAGTAGTATATAGAAGGGTGGGTAAAAATTGAGGCAGTGGTTTTCCTAGCCATGTCATGCTGGTACTTTTTAGCTCAATATAAGGTGCCAATTTTTTATGCATTTTGGTGATAGCTTGCTTTATATGATGGTCAAATTTCATGACATTATCTATGATTCTACTTAGGAGCTTGGTATGAGTTTTAAGTTCAGTTTTGGTTTGGTCAGAAGAAGAAATGGTGAAGAGAGGTTTGTTGTTAATGTATTGCTCAGGTGTGAACAAATTAAGTTTAGTGTTTTTACGGTTTAATAATAATTGAGTTACAGAGCCATATTTCAATAGAGTCGAAGGACTCCTGTGTTTACATTTGAAGAAGTTGTGGTTTTGGTAGTGCAAATGAGTGTGGAATTATCAGCATACTGAATAATGGTGTGAAGGCTGCCACACCAGCTAGGTGGAATTTTGTAAATAATTCTATGTCATTTGTGAATAGTAATATGATTTGTATGCTTGTCTTACAAATGTAAGAAAACATTATGTTATGTGCTGAGCTTCAAGAATTTAACCACAGTATACCCTACTTGAAAAGAACAGAGTTAACTTGCAAACTCTAAGAAAATAAGCAAAGAGTTTTAAGATGGTGTTTATCTCAGCTAAGAGACAGGATGTCTAGAGCTAGGAGGTTTTTCTATTGTCTGGAAACATAAATAATTACAGGTTTCAAAGGTAAAAGTATTTAACTGTTTTACGACTTCCAGTTCCAGGCAAACTTCTGAAAAATAAGCATTTTTGACACAGAGGTGGTAAAGAATTATGTAATTTGAGATAACCCAGCAGAAATGTTTGATAGTAACTTAAGAACTATCTCAGAGAGTGAGTCTGTGCATTTTGTATTTGTCTTTGGACCTGTCGACATCCATTCAGCACTTGCATTTTCCTGGCTCTGTAAGTAAGATATTTCAAACATAGTTTCTCTTAGAGATAGGAATATAGTAAGAGCAGTCTAGATGTTTTCTGTATGCATGTGAGACTGTCCTGCAATGTTGTTTTAAATATTTCCTGCTGTTCTGAACTCTGTTGTCACTGTGTTGAGTTATTGAGTATTGTCTTCTTTTTATTATTTATTAAATATATTTAAAGCTTTTAATTGTGTCTGGTTTGTTTAGAGATATTTAAGCTCTTAGTAAACTTGCATATGTATTTGGTGACACTGTACAGGCCACTCTTGAATAGTCATAAATGTTTGGTCACACTTCACCATCAATATTATTTTACATAATTAAGGGAAACGAAGGACAATTAGTATAGAAAAGTGTATACCCACAGTAACAGTGTATAGGTCATGGCAAACACATATAAGATGAACATTAAGGTGACATCGGTGTATATATTGTACATAGTTAGTACAAGACAGAATAATTAGTTAGGTAGACTAGAATATCTGGTTGCAATGTTCTGATGCCACATTTTCAATATGTTGTATACTATCTTTATGTAAATGTATGTTTTACAGCTCATTAAGTGCAGCTTGATTATTAGACAATTCTGTATAACTGTTACCCTTACATTGATGATTTATGTTATGTATATTGTATTTGGATGACCGAAACTTGACATTCCAAGTACCTTGTATGTATATTTTCTGTGTCATTCTTTTTTTGTATTTAAATAGAAGAGAAATGTAATAAAAATTATATTTGAAAAAAAAAGTTTGGTCACACTTGCTCTTTGGATAATAGTAACATTATACCGTAGAATGGTCACACTTTGGGAAGGGCCTTGTAGTAGCTGATAAGTAAGTGTGGTTGGTGGCAGCTGGTACTACTTTATAGTCCTGGCAGAAGGGGCATAGCCTGTGAACCTGTGCCAGCCTTCCCCAGGGATGGCTGTGTGTTTGTATATAAATCATATCTCAAAGTGTGTGTGTCAGCTACTTGGGCAGGAACACGAAGCACTGGTTGAACAGAGAGGGTGCTGGAGGTTTTGGCTTGACCACTCAGTTGAGATCTGAACCTTATAGCTGCGCCAGTGGGGAGTCTTATTGGGGATCTGGAGAGAGAGGGAGAAACCAGCCCCAGACTGACTGTGCGATGTATGTGTGCTCTTAAGGGAAATTTATTACTTTAATGTGTGTGTACTTGTCATCCTCCCAATGTGCACGTCCCTCACTGGTGCTAGTGGTGAGGGTTGAGGTTCCTTGATTACTGGGCCAGTGCAGGGGCATCACAAATGATAACATATTTGTTTGTTATTTATGAAAAAAATTTGAATAACAAAGGACCAAGGAGAGATCCTTGAGACACCCCATGTGCATTTAGAGAAATGGAGAGATGTTGTTTTCACATTTTATAGCTTGAAGTCTATAGCTGAGATAACTGTTGAATCAGGTGAGAGATAGATGATGTACTCCTAGGGAGGAGAGTTTGTAGACTACTTTTTGGTAGTATATGATGTCCAAATGTTTTGCCAAATCAAGGAAAAGTGGTACTACTAAGTTCCCTGGATTCCAGTTACTGTTGATGGTGGTAGCAAAGCTGAATAGAACCCTTGTAGTGCTTTGGTATGGTGGAAATCTTGTTGTGTTGAAAATAGTAAATTGTGGTAACAGATTTAAGTAGCTAGAATTGGACACATTTTTCTAAGAATTTGGATGGGGGGGTTGCAGAATATGTGTTAGCCTGCCATTGGAGATAACACTGAAATGCCCACCTTTGTGTAGGGATAAGATATAAGATTTTTTTCCAAATTTTAGGTCATAGCATTTTGCGATGGAATCGTTTATTAGTATGAAGACTGGTTAAGCTAGGGCATCTGCTGCAAGTTTAATATACACTGCTGGAAGATTATCTGGGACAAGTGTAGTTTTCTCTGAGAAGCTGTTTCCTGATGGTAGGTATAGGAAATGGTTCAAAATCTAATATGTTAGGATTATTTGTTGACTCTTGAAGGGGTGGGCTTCTACAGGTGATAGAGTTGTTTAAGAGGAAACTTACTGTGTTAATAAAATGCGTATTAAATTGGCTTGGCAGTGCTGCCATTAGTGCAGTTAGTAGAAGGGGTTGGTTGAGAAGTGTGGCCAGGATTTAGCAGTTAATTGATGGAAGACCAGAAAAATTATGTTGGGGGTTGCGTGGTGTATTGGACATTTCTTTTGTATGTTTTGTCAAGTTTGGTCATGTATCATACTATGTCTTGTAGTTTACAATTGTAGTGAAGCTACATTATTATAATCTCTGTATATTTTAATTTGTGCCTCTACCTCATACCAGTTTTGGTTACTCCTTGGTGTAGTGTTTGTTTCCTTGCATATAATGTAAACTAGATACTAAATGAAAAAGGCCCAGGACATGCATTCCATGCTGACATGGAGACTACTTACCTAGAATAAGCTGTTCACACAGATTATAAATTAAATCATTACAGTGAACAAGCTGTTAATTATTTTGATCCTATAATCATTACAAAGATGCCCCATAACTATAACTAGGGTGTGACAAACTGTGAGAAAGAAAACTGTGGAGTTTTAAATATTCTCGAAAAACTGGAAAGACTGGATTCCTTGGAGTTCGCAGAGTATCATGTATTATCAGTTTTGAAAAAGGCTTCTCGCCCAGACTTTGCACTTGAACACACACACACAGATCACTAGCACAAAAGCCTTCATCTCTTTGCAAACCATGATCTTTCCTGTCATGTTTTACTATATTTGCAAATAAAGACACTGCCCTTAGATTGCTGTGGAAACGTGGCAGGCATGTAATATAAAACAACATTATAGTGCTTGCAGGAATAATGCTTGACTAATGAAACAACATGCAGGAGGAGGCTGTTTTTCTCTAGTAATTAAGGTCTGCATAGCTGCAAAAATTAAAACAATTTCAGGATGCTGAAAAATCACATTGCTGAATGAGACTGTAATGTGCTTTTCTTTGGAGGATGCTATTCTGATGCTGAAAGAAAGAACAAGTTTCAGAAAAATAGAGATTCCATCAATGAGAGGCTAGGACAGTCTGCCAGGTAGATGGTAAAGTGGGTTTCCTTGAGTTTTATCAAGAAATTTGGTGAAGTTAGGAATCAAGCCAGTGCATGGAATAAGGAACATGTGCAGATACATGATGGCCTAGTGCAAGCCTTGACTGGCAACACTTACACATACTGTACTGGTGAATAATAGCTGCTTTGCTGAGGAGCCTATTGCCTGCCTGCATACTGGTGCTGTTGACATAGCTAGAGAACTTGATATAGCAGAGACTGAAATGGATATTTCAGCACAAAGTTTTTATTGATGTCCTTGCATTCACTGCTGCATTATTTTTAACATATGGGATTCCCTGCCATGGAAGCCCGATGTCCAGCCAGTCTACCGAAAACTACTGTTGGTTTAAGGTATGCTGAACAACATTCAAATGCTCCTTGCATAGCATGGGGCATAAAGGTGACGTTCAGGCCTACCATAATCAGAAATGCTTTTCCACCAGTCTGAACATATCTTTTCATCATCAGTCTTTTTATGTGCATCCATTTTCCTCCAGTTAAACCTATTTTCATTCTCCAGTAACCACTTACACCTGTTTGCTCTTCTAGCAGTTGCAGATAAGTGCACGTTGGGTTTTTCGTTTTTTCTTGCTTTGTTGTGCTCCTTGAGATTAATGTCATCCAGGAAGGGTAAATGCCAGTGTGGGAGACAGATTCCCCACAGCGACCACCAAGATAAGTGACTTTTTTCCTAGGAGCTTCTCAAGTCCATATGTCTTGTTCAGTTTGTCTGGCATTAGTACCAAAAACTCTTCCCAGTAGACTTTCTTCCTTTTCTGTGTATCTTGAGAACTAGCATCTTAGGCTTCCCTCTAAAGATACAATGGAAAGAATCTCCTGACGAGGGTCAGCCATTAGAGAAGAAGAATGTGAAAAAGGTATGACCGGAATCTTCTGCTGTCCAGCCTCTGCCAGGTGTTTTTCCTAAGGTTGTTACAAACCCAGAGGCTCACCCGGCTGTGTTGTCAGATTTCCTCTGCAGCAATCCTGTTGGAGGCCAGTGAGTATCCAGCTGGCAGCACGCCCAAAGAGGCTTTGCAGGTGTCTGTCTCAGACATTCAGGGTGAACCACGGTTGATTTTTACTGAGGAGCCTAGGGGAGTTCTTCAGATTTTAGATAGGGAAGAAGCTTCTACTACAGTTCTTGACTGCTGTTCTGGGTCTGAACCTTCTCATTTTTTTGGAGGGGATGTTCCCTTAAAACAGAAAAAAAAAATGAAACATGTTTCTTCTGCTCCTAGGGATCCACAAAGCGAGTGGCAGGCCTTCACTCAGAGGCTGTTTACTGCTTTATTGTCCTTAAAGCCTCCTCAAGGGGTTTTGTTTCCTGCTCCTCCTTGGTGGTCTTCTCCCCTTAAAAGACCTAGAGAACAGAATTCTTCTGAAGATGAGTCAGATTCTGATAAAGAATCCCCGACTTATTCTACTGAAATTCCTTCTCTTGTGGACTATAGGTCAGAGGAGGAGGAGGAATCTATTAGTCCTGACATTCCTTTTGAGGAAATTTTCTTTGGGGTGACACACACACTGTAGGATGATAGATTTTTTTTTTTTTTTTGTGGAATTGTGCTCAGGTCTCTGATATCCATAAGCAGTACTCTTGAGTTGCTGCAGTTGGAATCGCCTAAACCTGTGGCTATTCCTCCTGTTTTGGCTGCTTTGCTGGATGCTTTTTCCAGTGCTTTTCATGCTCCCAAGAAGCCTGATAGGTTTTATAGGGTCACTGAGGATTATTTTCTATGTAAATGTCCTGCTGCTGACCCCTCTGTAGTGTTTGTAGCCTCTGCTAAGCCATCTCAAATGCTTGCTTCATCCAAATTATTGCCTTCTGACAAGGACAGCCGAATTATAGAAAGCCTGGGAAAGAAGGCTTATACTTCTGCTACCCTAGCTTTTAAGGCTGTTAATTATCAGATCCATATGTCTAGGTATGTGTTGGCTCTTCTTTCACAGGCCTGTCAACTTATTTCTGATTTTCCCGATGCTGAGGGTAAGACTTGTGTTCTTTCCTCATTAGGGTCTTCCTCTCAAGTCATTCATAATTCTATTAAATGTAGTTTTGATGCGGCAGATTCCTGTTCTAGGGCTGCTGTTTTTGATTCAGTGATGAGCAGCTATTCTTGGCTTAGGCTTCAGCCTCTACCTGATGATATTAAAGCTAAGTTGATGGATGCTCCTCTGGATTCTAAGTTTTTGTTTGGGGAAGTCCCTTCAGGATAAAGAGAAACATCCCTGCTAAGCCTGCCTTTCTAGTAAAGGAAAGAACAGTGGCAAATGGGCTCCACCTTATGGCTACTCAGTTTTCAGGGATTCTGAAGCCTTTCTTTTCAGACAAACCAGGTGCTGTATGACAGGCCATCTTTTCCTAGCCACATTCCTTTTTCTCTTCACCTTTCTCTTCCTCTTCCTGTTTGGCTTCGCATCACTCAGGATTCTTGGGTTCTGTCAATCATTCATCTGGGGTACTTCATGGTGTGGAAATCCCATCCTCCTTTTATGGGCATTCTTCAGTTTCCTCTGCAATAACGTCCCTTTTTCCCAGAGGTTCTTCAAAATCTCTTGATTCGGGATACTATTCAAGAGGTGTCTGTGCCCCAAAGGGGGAAAAATGTTCTACTCCAGACTGTTTCTAGTGCCCAGAAAAGAGAGCACTTGGAAACCTATTCTGGACCTGTCTTATCTAAACATTTTTCTAAAAGTGCCTTCCTTTCAGATGTTGGCCCTTCAGATTCTGTTTCCTCTCTTGCTCGCTCAGGCCTATATGGTATCTCTGGATCTCAAGGATGCTTATCTCCATATTCTGATCCATCCTCTTTTCTGGAACTTTTTGCATTTCTCTGTTGCTTTCTGGTATTTTCAGTCCTCTGCTTTGCCATTTGACCTTTCTTCTGCCCCAAGGGTATTCGCCAAATGCCTCGCTCCTGTGATTGCTTTTTGCAGGCTTCAAGGGATACAAATTTTTCCTTACTTAGAAGACCTGCTGATTCAGGCATCCTCTCCAGAGACTCTTTTGCAAAATCTTCATTTTGCCATTTCCCTTCTTCAGAGCCTGTTGTTCACTATAAATTTCAAAAAGTCTTCCTGACTCCTCCTCAGGATCATGTTTTTCTGGATTGCAGGATTCAGATGGTGCCTTTGCTTGCATCCCTGCCTCCTCCAAAGGCCTTTTACTCTCCTTTCTTTCTTCCACACTCTTCTTCCTCCTCTGGCATCCATTAAAGCCAGGGAGTTTGAGAGCTCTGAGTTTCATGACCTCCACTGTTCCAATGCTCCCTGTGGCCAAACTTCACATGAGGAAATTTGTGTGGCTTCAACATGCACATCCTCTAAATTTTGCAGTTCCTCTTCATAGGTTCATATGTGTTTACAAGGCTAATGACTCAAGGGCCTTTTTAAACCTAGCCATGCATCTCAAATCTCTGATAAGTTCTGATAGTCTTGATAAGTTCAAGCATTAGCCTGGGAGATGAACCATTTACAGGTTATCTATTTACATTAGAGAAATAGGTGCCAAACCAGGGATGAATTTCTGATTTCCCATCCAGTTGTCCAAGTTGCATTTGAATTGGGTTAGATCTTTTCTTCCTTGTCTCATTAACTTCACTGGTGGATTCAGCAGTTGTCTCTGAATCCAGGGATCTATTCATCCCCCTCTTCCCTCTCAGGAATTGTTTACAGGTACTTCAAACATTGGGTGGGGGCAATATTTTGCTCCCTAAAGCTACAGGGGGTGTGGTCACCTCATCAGCAGAAAGAGCACATCAGTGTCAAAGAGATGAGAGCTCTTCTTCTGGCTCTTCAGGCCTTTCATCCTCTTTTCATTAGGGCCTCTCAAGGTGTTCACAGACAATACCACAGTGATGTGGTGCATCAACAAACAGGGAGGAACAGGATCATATCTTCTTTGCCAGTTGGCACTTCTGATATCGGATCTTGCTATCAAGTATCAAGTGACTCTTCAGGCAGTTTATATCCGTTCTGGTCAAAACATTGTGGCAGACACTCTGAGCAGGTCCTTAATTCAGTCCCATGAATGGATGCCTCACAGGGATGTGTTTCTAGACATTATTCACCAGTGGCGCACTCCTCAAGTTGATCTTTTGTCTTCCCTCTGAACAAACAACTTTCTCTGTTTAGTGCCAGAGTCTCAAGTCTGATGTAGCAGGTAGACTCCCCCTCATTTTCTTGGAAGGGGATGTTTCATTATGCATTCTCTTCCCTTCCTCTCATTCCAAATGTTCTGTTCAGAATTCAACAAGATGCTCTGAAAATCTTGTTGGTGACTCCCTTTTGGCCGTGACAGCATTGTTTCCCTCTACTTCTGAATCTAGACAGTGGCAATCATCACAAGTTGCTCACAAGGTGAATCTCATCACACAAGACAAGGGATTTCGCGTCCAACCCCACCTGTCCACACTTCAGCTGACACTGTGGGGGATAGGATTTTGATCCCTCATAGACACCTTTTTTTCTGAGGACGCAGTGAAAGTCCTGCAGGAGGTCAGGAAACCTACTACTAGGAAATCCTGCTTATCCAAACGGAAAAGGTTTACTGTTTGGTGTTTCCCTCATAACCTGGTCCCACTTACTGTGATTGTTCCTTTTGTTCTCTCTTGTTTGTATGAGGAGTTCAATTCTGATTTGCCCTATTCTTCTGTTAAGGCCCACGTATAAGCTATCTCTGATTGTCTGCCCTTTTCTCCTCCTTTAGCTTCTAGATTTGAGATGAAACAATTTCTTACAGGTGTCCTTTATATTAGACCTCCCAGGAAGCCTGTTCCTCCTCAATTTTGGTTTGGAAAAGTTGACTCGGGCTCCTTTTGAGCCTGCTGCTTCAGCTTCCTTGCAACATTGTTCATGGAAGACTGTTCTTTTGTTAGTTCTTACTTCTGCCAGATGGGTGTCTGAGTTGCAAGCCCTTATGGCTTGTCCTTTTTTGGTCTTTCATGAGGAGAGGATGTCCTTGCGCACTAACCCTTTTTTATGTCTAAGGTGGTTAATGAGCTATCCCTTAGTCTACTAATCTCCCTACTTTTTTCTCCTATCAGCAATCTGACAGTGAGAGGGTGCTGCATACTTTGGGCATGCTTAGGCAACTCAGAGTGTATTTGGACAAGACTAAGGCTATTAGAAAATCTGATCAGTTATTTGTTTCTTTTCATCTTAAATCTTTGGGACTTGCTATTTCCAAGAAAACTATTTCTTCTTGGATTTCTAAGGCTATTCCCTTTTGTTACACTTTTTATGGCAAGAGCCTTTCTTCTTCAGTTAAAAATCATTCTACTAGAGATATGGCTTCCTCTGGTGCTTTTTATAAAGATTTAGTTAATAATTCTATTCTTGAAGCAGTTACCCGGACTTCTGTGCATACCTTTACCAAGCACTAAAACTTGGATGGCATCTGTAGAGCTAGGGCTGGTTTTGCTAGTGCTGTTCTTCGTGTCTTTTTAGTGGACTCTTCTGCTCCATCCCACTCCCAAGTTGCCTCTTGACCTTTGGCACTCTCCCATATGCCAAGAATACCACAGCAGTGAATGTAAGGACATGGTACTGTTGTGTAAAATATTACCATAATGGTAGATGTCCTTGCGTTCACTGCTGTGGTATTTGCCCCCTCTCCATCCACCCCAGTCCTTTGTCTTCCTGGATGGTACAGATCACCTCTTGGGTTCCTTGGACTGGTGTTCCTACTGGGGCAATCATGTCTGATTATGGTAGGCCTGAACATCACCTTTATGCCCTGTGCTATGCAAGGAGGATTTGGGTGGTGATTGGCATACCTTAAAGCAACAATAGTCTTTGGTAGACTGGCCAGGCATTGGACTTCCACGGCAGGGAATCCCATATGTTAAGAATACTTCAGCAGTGAAGACAAGGCTATCTACTGTTATGGTACGATTTTACACAACTGTACTTTTTTTCTACCCTTGAGAACTATGTGATGTCTGATTTATTTATTTATTTTTATTTTACATTTTTTGACCGGGCTAGTCTAACTGGAATAAAATCCATTTTCAGTAGAGGCCCGGATACAGAAAAAAATAAGATCAAAGCAGAATAACAGTAGTAAACAGTTACAGCCATTCACATACACAATATATGACTGTAATAAATTGTTTCAAATTCAAATAATTAAAATAATAATAACATAATTATCTTTATTCAGTTAAAGGGCAAATTCTGGAACAGTACTTAACTCGCTTAGATGTGATGAAGTTGTAACAATTAAAAAGTGTACAAAATTTGCATTTGGCAACTTTGGCAAGTCTTGAAAACTTAAGTTATTCAGGTTCAAATCCTCTGTTTACTTGGGTATAAGTGGGATAATTGATCACACTTGAGCTCAACAATATTAGATTGCATCAGCAGAAATTGTTCAAAATTAAAAGGTTTGTAGCTAGAGAGACCCGAGTGGCAGAGTGGATCATGTTTAAAACATTTAGTTGGTAGTATATGATGCTGCTTTACAGCAAAAAGTCTGCTGCTCTCTCATGGCCAGTTCTTTATGGAAAATGAAAATAGGTATGCAGTTTGATGACTGCTAATTGACTGGCAATGCGCAAATAGCAGAATCAGATTTGTTGGATGAGGTTGCTTCAATCAAGAGATGGCCCTTGCTTTGTAGAATGGCAACCTCAGGATTTATTATCCTGCATCTCTGGGTACAGAGTAAAAAGTGTGTGAGGCATGTGTCTTCACACAAAAACATAAAAATAAAGGGGCTTATGCCTTCACAAAAAAAAATAATTTTAAGTTATTGAAAGAGAAATCTAACATTTCATATTATTCAGTAATACTTTTAATAAACTGGCCTTTTTAAAATAGTCTGGAAAAGATCTTTTCACTTTTAAGCTGTTGTATAAAATATTCATCTTACCCCAGTAGCATGCACATTGTTTGGTTTCAAGTGAAAAGTCTCCCTTTCCAGGCAACTTTATTACTGATATATGACCATGTTTGTAGTTCTAAATTGGAGGTATATTTTTGATCTTGACTGTTTAACTGCTAGATCTTGGTTAAATGTGGATATTTCTTCTTATATTGGTTCATAGGTAAGTTCTAGGTAACTGCCTTTGAAGGCCATTTTAATGCCAAGCAGTTTCTTTTTTGGTGCTTAAATTAATTTATCCCATTTGGTGTTAGACTGGCCTTACCCATCCACTGGTCGATAATTATATATTACTCATAATAAGAATAACTGGGATCATACCATAGATAATTTGAGGGAACCCATGCATTGAGATAAAGCATTTAAAAGTTGCCTTTAACTGTTATTAGTGCAGGAGGCAGTCCTGAAGTAAGTTGTCTGTATCGCTTCCATAGAGCCAAGTTGCATTTGAATATGGATAGGGATGAACTTTATTTTATATGGATGGTGAATCTGTTCCAGAGGAATGGGTAACCTCTGCGAGATATACCTGCCCCTCCAAACTGTTCTGTTAAAAAGAAGTTGAGATCTCTAGACAGAGTATTTCTTATGCCATTTGACTTGCTGATGTGCAATAAATTCATCAGTATTGGATTAGAGGATGCCTTGTGTGCTAGACACAGGTCACCTCCTAGCAGTCTGTAGGATACCGAGTACAGTGACAGGGCTTTGACTCGCTCCATGTATGAAATATTGTTTAGCCTCTGTATCCTTTTAGTAAGGTATCAATGTGAGCATTCTATTTGCTGTATGTGTCTAGAGAGATGCATGCCAAAAGATGCATTATATTCAATGACTGGCCTAATGAGGGCTGAGGAAAGGGGGGCAGTGACATCCCTAGATCTAGACATAATCTCTTTGTTTATAAGCTGTGCAATATAGAAGAATTTTCTTACGACAGTGGACACATGTTGGGCGAAAGTTAAGTCACTGTGTATATAATTTCCCAAATCCTTAACAACTGAATCAACTTTTTACGGCTGTATTTTCTCAGCTTGGTAGTTCCCTGGGGTGGATAACATCCCAAAGGATATAACAATCCATTTATTGGCATTTAGTTTGTCCATGATTTTTGGCACCAGTTATTTATTTGGGATAAATGTTTCAGCAGGATGGTTAAGTCATTTGGGGATTCAGTGACTTTTAGTTTGCAGTCATCTGCAAACTTAAGTCAACCAGAGCCCTTTGGTACTGGCTTTTACTTCAGAGAAGTAAATGACAAACAAGAGAGGTCTCAGCACAGAACCCTGTGGGACTTCACTGGTGACTGGTCTCTTTGTGGAGGTAACTTCCCCTGTTTTGACTTTCTTCATCCAATCTGTGAGCAGGTTACCAATTCAGCAGGTGACATAGGAGTTTATTCAGCTATCCAACTATGCCTGAGTGAGGAAGTATGTCAAAAGCTTTGGCTCGGTTAAGGTATGCAGTGTGTGTATACCAATCTGCCTTCATACATTGCTTTGTTGACTTTTTCAAAAAAGTCCTCCAGGTTGAGTAAGCATGACCTGCCCTTGACAAATCCAAAGTTAGACAGTTAACAGTGTTTAGAGGTTCCCTTTGTCCTTATTGAAAAGTTTTTCCATAGCTTTGCATACAAGCTGATCAGACTTGCGGGTTTGTAATTTCCTTTGTCTGTGGAAGGTCCACGCTTATGCAGGGAAATGAGTATAGCTGTTCTCCATTCATTGGTTACAAAACCTGCATGGAGGCTGAGCTTGAGTAGTGTTTAGAGGTGATGTAAAAATCATATTTCATGCTATTTAAGATGCCTCCAGAGATATTGTCAAGACTCATTGGTGCAGTATTTTTAGCATTTGATAGCACGTCCAGGACTTAGTCTTGCCTGATAACTGGAGGCAAGACAGTTTCAGGTATATCTTGAGGGGCAAACAACAAGGAGAGAGGGTAAAGTTAGAGCTAAATTTATTGGCCAGTAGGTTTGCTACGTCTGTATCCTCAGTGCAAGTAGCATCATTCTCAAACAGCTCAGTGCATTGTAATTTTGAGATTAAAAACACAACTAAAAAAGGCCTTTTGATTGTTTTGGCTTGGGTAGCTATTTTAGCCTGAAACTAGGCTTTAGTGGATTTTATTAAGCTCCTGAGTTTTGTTTATTTCAATGATGAGGGCCCTGTGATTTTAAGAATGACTTTTCTTACTTTTGGTCAAAGTTCTCTTCCTTTTATTGTAAAACTTGTTGATATTATTCCACTATGTGGGTTTGTTTTTAGGGTTTGCTCTGCACTTGTTCTTGCAGGGAGCAGCTGCATCAATGCAGCTCTTTATTTGATGGTATAATGTGATGGTGTACATTTCCGCATATTTAGTGGATTTGGGATTTAGTATTTAGTGGATAGCATATATATTTTCCTTTGTATATTTTCATTTATGCATTCTTGTCTACAAAGGACAAGCTACTGATGAGCCTTTTGCTTTATAAATAGGTGGATGATTGTATGTTGTAATACAGGATAAGCTGCAGGTACAGTTAATGGAGATGTTAGGAATGGGAGCAGATGGGATATGAGTTGTACAAGTTTAGGTGCCAGTCAGTGATGTATTGGTTCTTTGTTTCTGAATGTGTTTTTACAGGAATTACTGAAAATATGTCTTGTATGTGAAAATAAAACATCAGGATAGTACAAGATGAGTTTGGATAAAGATGGAGGAAATTTTTTTTTTTCATGGAAAGTTAACACAACACTTATAAGTGTTTGTTCTTGATTGGTAGGTGGAAGGGGATGAGAGTTGGATGGAGTCACAAAAGTGACTATTTTCCCAACTTCTCCTTTTATTAGGTAGAAAAAGTAATACAGTATTTGAGTTTAATATGAAACTTTTTGATGTTCATCGTGTTTCACTGTTGCAATCATTACTTTTGGGTTATCCTGCTGGCAGGCTACCTGCAGTTGGCCTGAATTCCAAAGTCCTGGTCTGGCGTCGGTTGCTGTCGCCTCTTCCCTGACGTCAGTGCACAAGGGGTATAAAAGATGCAGCCGACGCCATTCTCTTCAGTCTTTCTTGCCGCGTGGTGCCCAAAGCAAAAGCAGTTTGCAAGTGCCGGTCGGCCGACTCCTGAGATTTTCAAATCCAAATTTCAGAACCGAAGTCTTCATTAAAGCTAAGTACCCCATTGTGGAAACTTTTTTTCTTGCTCCAGACCGATATCAGAAAAAGTTAACAACTGTATTTCTTGTGGGAAGCAAATACCTCATAAGGATTTTTATTCTTACTGTATTCCTTGCCTAGGCCCTGACCACGACGTTGCTAGCTGTCAGTTTTGTGCTAGATTTAACCAACGCACTATTAAGCATCACCTCGATTTTGCATTTCATTACTTTGGTCGAAGATTTACGTCGGAACAGCCGACAACTGGAGTATACAAAAAACGCAAGGACAAGGAAAAGGATAGGCATCCGAGGTCCAAAACCGAAGACGAGGCCTCCGTTAGGCCAGTGTCCAGTTCACCGGTTCTCAGTGAGGCACTTTCGCAGCCCCTGATGCCCACTACCTCAGAGCCACAGGCCGCTTCCGACTCCCATGTGGAGCCGACTGGGCCTCTGGATACTCAAGGTATTAGACACTCGGAAACCATTCCCTCAGATGGTTCCGGAGCCGCTGAGCAGGCATCGGCTTCTGAGGGTGTCTTCAGACCTACAAAGTTATATGTTAAACCATCTTCAGCTTCAAAGACTAAAGCAGCTTTAAAGACAAAGAAACAAGTACAGCATTCTCCAATTCAGACTTCCATGCCTAAAAAACAGATGCTTAAAATGGCTGAAGATCTAATTACTTTGATCAGGGGTTCCCATCCCCCTCCTGATAAGAGGCCTAGGCAAGAGACAGAATATGATTCTTCTGATCAGGTTTCAATTTCCTCTGATTCCTCTTTTGAACAGGGATATTCTTTTCCTCCCTATGAAGATTCTGATGCTGAAGAATCCATTCCTTCAGCCTCTCCTCCTGAGGATTATTCTTTTGGGGAAACCCTGCATACCATGAGGGAGCATTTCCACTGGGAGAGCCAAGATTACTCAGAATCTAAGAAAAGGCTCAGAGAGAGACTTTCTGCTACTACCTCAGCACAGACCTCTTGCTATTCCACCTGTTCTAGACATTGTAGATGATGTATTTTCAGAGTCCGGCCTGTCTCCTGACTCTTTACCCCTGCACCTGCTAAGCTAGACAGCTACTACAGGGTCCCAGACTCTCATAAATTCCTATATAAAAACCCAGCTGCTGACCCAGAAACTAGTTCTCAGGGTCCCAAAGGGGTCATAGCTTCCACTGCAAAAAACCCTGTCCCCTCGGATAGGGATTCTAGGGCACTGGACAGATGGGGGAAAAACGTTTACACTTCTGCTACCTTGGCTGTAAGGGCTTTAAATAGTCAGTTTTATATGCTTAAATATCAGCAATACTTAATGTCACTGCTTAAACAGAAAATGTTGACAAATTCTGAATGTTCAGAGAACAAGGAAATGCAGGATTTATTGCATGCAGCTGAACAAGTGGGAAAGCATACTTTGCAATGTGGTTATGATTCACTGGAGGTCTCTTGCCGGGCCACTGTTACAGGTTCTGTTATTAGAAGGCATGCTTGGTTAAAGGAACAGAATCTGCATGATCATGTTAAAGCAAAATTATTAGATGCTCCATTACAGCATGATACTTTGTTTGGTGCTAAAGCAGAAGAGGTGTTGAAGAAAATGGAGGATAAAGCGAAATCCATGCAGACAGTTAAGGATTTCCTACAGGTACAGCCCCCAGATTTAGCAGGAACTGGCCTTCAGAAAATTGGTCCTTTCCAGTGTCAGACAGGCCACAAAGAGGCAGATACAGATGTCCCAGAGGCAGATCTCAGCCCCAAGGATCATGCAGGCCTAAACAATGGGGTGCTCCTACCTCCAAAAGCGGAGAAGACAAATCACAACCTTACAGGAAACAGTCCCAATGACTTTCCTCTGCCAGATCCAAGCACTTTTCTTTTGGCAGCCCCCTTAGGGGGAAAACTAGCACTTTTTTCACCAAATTGGCAAATGATTACCCAGGACAAATGGGTCTTCAACATAGTGTCCCAGGCCTACAGGTTCCATTTTCACACCCTACCAAGGGCAAAAGGTATGCCAGACCTGCCACACAATCAAAGGGCAGAGGCGCAAAAACAAATTACATCCCTCATGGACATGAGGGCCATTCAACAAGTACCACAGCAAGAGCAGGGGCAAGGATTTTACTCAAGACTTTTCTTGGTGCCCAGAAAGGACAAAACCTGGAGACCAATACTGGACCTGTCTATACTAAACATGTTTCTGGATGTTCCAAAATTCAAGATGTTGACTCTACAGCAGCTACTGCCCATGCTGGGCAAAAAGGCTTGGCTCGTAACTTTGGACCTAAAAGAGGCATACCTGCATGTCCTAATCAGACATTCTTGCAGAAGATACCTCAGATTCATAGCTATCTCAATGCACTACAAATTCTCTGCACTGCCCTTTGGCTTATCTACTGGGCCCAGGGTCTTCACAAAATGCCTGGCACCAGTAATTGCATTTTGCAGACAAAGAGGAATTCAAATATATGCCTACTTGGATGACTGCCTTATTCAAGCAGAGAACAAAGACATTCTTCTAAGGCATCTGGCATTTGTAAAAAGATTACTAATTTGCCTAGGGTACACAGTAAACGAAAATAAATCAAAACTAGTACCCTCTCAAGAGATAATATTCCTGGGTGCAAGCTTAAATACAACTGCCCAGATGGCTTATCTCACGCCAGACAAACAAAGGCAACTGACTACTTACTTCAAAAAGTTGGCAACAAAGACCCAGTTATCTGCAAGGAAAATCCTGTAGGCCTTGGGCTTCATGGCATCCTGCATTCTACTAATTCCATATGCCAGACTGCATATGAGGAAACTACAATGGTATCAAAAAGTGTTTGGACTCAGCATTGCCACAGCCTGGAAACAGTAATTACCCTCATTCCCTGCCTGCAACAGGAGTTTCAATGGTGGGCACAGGCCTGTCACCACAACAAGGGTCTGCCATTCACTTTACCCACAGCCAGACAGACATTGACAACGGCTGCATCAGATTATGCCTGGGGGGCCCATATGGCAGGAACATGTATTCAGGGCACATGGCCTGCAAGCCAGATGCATCTTCATATCAATCAAAAAGAGATGCTAGCTGTTCAGAATGCCCTGACAGCTTTCAAGGATCTACTTCATCCAGGACAGCTACTGATAAAGACGGACAATACTATGGTCATGTGGTACATAAACAAGCAGGGAGGCACACATTCCTACCCCCTCTGCAGACAAGCAATGACCTTGTGGACACAGCATTGACTTATCAAGTTCACCTGCAAGCACAATTCCTGCCAGGAAAAACAAATACTCTGGCAGACGAACTAAGCAGAAACCTCATGGATCCCCACGAGTGGAAACTGGATCCACAAGTCTTCAGCATGATAACAAGGAAATGGGGATGCCCAGACACAGATCTATTTGCCTCCCCTCACAACTGCCAATTACAGAGATTTTGCACAAGGATTTATCACAAACAAGCATGGAAAGTGGACACCCTATCCTTCAACTGGAAAAACCTAACAGTATATGCCTTTCCTCTACTGCCTCTCCTTCCCAAGGTGCTCCTAAAGGTCAGACAAGAGAAGCCAAAAATGATACTGATTGCACCAGACTGGCCACGCCAGCACTGGTACCCAATCCTAAAGAGCTTGTCTCAAGGTCCAGCATGGATATTGCCGCAAACTTCTCACTTGCTGACCCAACAAAACAATCAGATCCTGCACAGCCAACTCAGGACCTTAAATCTGGCAGCATGATGGATAATGTAGCCATTCAAAGCATTCCTCTTTCAAAAGCTGTTATGGATGTTATCTTGGAGACCAGGAGGCCCAGTACCAGAAAATCTTATGCAGAAAAATGGAAGAGATTCTGTGCCTGGAGCCAGGAACAAGGCATTGACACGTATGTACCAAATATCCCTCAGATTTTACAATACCTAACTGAGATGCTGGGCAAAGGCCTTTCCTTTTCATCAATTAAGATTCATACCTCTGCCATTTCAGCCCATTACAATATGGAACCGCCTATCTTTTCTCATCCTTTAATAAGGCAGTACCTCAGAGGGGCCAAAAACATCAAGCCTCCAAGGAGAGCACCAATTTCGGCATGGGATCTCAATTATGTCTTGGAAAAACTCACACTGCCTCCTTTTGAGCCAGCCTCAACAGTCGATATAAAATTCTTATCCTGGAAAACACCTCTGCTCCTAGCAATAACCTCTGCAAGACGAGTCTCAGAGTTACAAGCACTCATGGCTGTGGAACCTTTTATTATTTTTCATCCAGACAGGGTTTCTCTGAGGACAAACCCCACATTTATGCCTAAGGTGGTGTACAGTGTGGCCCTCAACCAAACCATTCACTTGCCTACCTTTTATCCAAACCCACAGAACAAGGGTGAGAAAATTCTGTATTCTTTGGACATACACAGACAGCTATGCTTCTACTTGGATAGAACTAAAGCTTTCAGAAAGACTGAGCAACTTTTAGTGGCATATGCTGCAGGATCACAAGGAAAGGCTATCTCAAAACAGACTATTTCTAAATGGATAGGTCATTGCATTCATTTCTGCTATTCACAGCATGGCAAATCAGTGCCTAAGGGCATTAGGCCTCATTCTACCAGAGCAGCAGCCACGTCAGCAGCCTTCCTCAGAGGAGTACCAACCAAAGACATCTTAGAGGCTGCAACTTGGAGTTCAGTGCACACTTTTACAAAGGACTACCACTTACCTCTTTACTCTAAATCCAGAGCAGGCTTTGCCACTGCAGTTCTGCAGGGCCTCATAGCCTCTCCTAATCCTATTTAACTCAGCCACCCATCCTCAGTTTTGGGATTCCACCCAAGAGTAATGGCTGCAACAGTGAAATACGATAAACATAGTACAGCTGTGTACCTACCATAAATGTAGATGTCCGAGTGTATTCACTGTTGCAGTCCAGGTTACCCTCCCACCGTCCCCCTTTCTTTTGCTGGGATTTATCTGTACCTCTCTATTCTATACAAACTATGTGGTGTATTTGCTTGTAGATGAAGGAAATGTTACTTTAGTGCATGTATGTTTATTGGCATAATATATTTAGCCTACCCCTTTGGGGGCACCTGACATTTGGGGCAAAAAAAAACTGAAGAAAATGGCATCTGCTGCATCTTTTATACCCATGGCGCACTGACGTCAGGGAAGAGGTGACAGCAACCAATGCTGGACCAGGACTTTGGAATTCAGGCCGACTGCGGGTAGCCTGCCAGCAGGATAACCCAAGAGTAATGACTGCAACAGTGAATACACTCGAACATCTACATTTATGGTAGGTACACAACTGTACTTTTTTTTTATTATAAATGGTCTGTCAAATGCAGTTTATTAAGTAGGCTAGACCCAAATTCTTATTTCTGTAGAAAGTGCACTTGTTAGAAGCTGTACATTTATAACTCCAACAGCAGCTGTACTATCTTAATTTCTCCTCCATCTTCTAACAAGGTAGGTAAAGGATTTTGAAGGCTAACCCATGCCCTGTTAATTTGTTTAGAGTATCAGTGCATTTCACAACCAGTAAGACAAGATAAAACATGGAAAAAGTAATGGTAGCATCCTTAAGTTAAGAGCTGTAGCCCCCAGTTCTGACCTACAAGATTAATGTCTGAAGGAGTCTTGATATTGGGATGTAATTTCATCAGGAGTATATGTTGGAAGGGCTCATCAAACCAAAGAATATTTAGCACCAGTAACTCTTGTTACGAGGTTCCTTAGACAGCAGGACAGGGCTGCTGCAGACTGACCTGCTGCACTTCATATACTAATGCTCATGCCTTTCCACATAGGTCTTGCACAAACACAGACTCTGTTGTGATTATAGAGGTGATGTATCTTGAATATAAAAATTCAGACATCTTACTGGTAAGAGCACAAACTTCAAGAGAACAACAACAGTGAGAGCAGTGTCCATGATCTTAGCAGCTGGGAAGCTTTCCAGATGAACTGTATATAAAAAGCAGATATGAAGGAGTAGCTTAGATCCTGGTTCAAATGGATAGCGACTACTGTCCACACTGGAGTCTTTACTCAATAGTGTGCAACAGCTAGGTTTAACCATGTAATACCCAAGATAATACTGAATGAACAATGCATACCTTGTGAGTATACATACAGATTTGTCTCATTGATGTGTCAGGCTATGTCATTTTTGTTTAGGAGACTAGAATCTATCTCCTAGAACAGTTAACATTAAGACTGAATGTCTGACTTCTGTTAAACAAGAAGTTTGCTGTCTGGTTAACTGAACAGATGTAGAGAATGAATTAATATAGAATGATAAGCCAGATACCTCACCTTCTATCATGTGGAACACAACTGTTAACATTTTACTTTTAACTTTTATGTAACATAGTCTCTTTTGAACCAGATTTCTTATTGTGTGTTTGTTTTAGTTTTCCTATTCATCTATTTTTGTTTGTTTTATTTTCTTGCAGAGTGATTAGAGATTAAGCGCTTGAACTTCGGCATTATTAAAAATTGTGTCCAGATGGAGAAAGACTTGACTACTCAGATCAAAGATGAAAAAATAAACAGGCCCATAGATACTGACAGCAGTGTCTGAAGTTGCAGTGCAATATAGGGTATAAAATAAAACAAGTCCAAAGTTGGATCCAGCACTGTTTTTCTTCTTCTTCTTTTGGCTTTTACTGGTTAGGGGTCGCCACAGCGGATCACTCGTCGGCTCATGATTGGCAGTGGAGTTTTATGGTGCCGAGTTGCCAGCCTGGCGCCCAACCTTCCACAGAAGGCACACGCACGCACTCACACCTAGGGCCAATTTAGAGTGTCCAGTCCACCTAGAGCATGTCTTTGGGATGTGGGAGGAAACTGGAGCACCCAGAGGAAACCCACGCTACCACAGGGAGGACATGCAGACTCTGCACAGAAGGAACCTCAGCTGAGGATCGAAACAGCTAAAATTTTTATAGCCATGCTTACACTCTGGGTAGGTCTTAGGACAATTGGGCATATTTGGCCCAAGAAAGCTGCACTCCCTCAGGGCCTCCACTAGGCTATGGTGGTGTTATTATGTCTTACATGATCCAGAGATTTGCCTGAGAGAGACTACAACAAAGTGCAAGTCAGCGTCTACTGGTAGTCTTGATCCCGTTGTAGTTAAGTCTTGTTAGTGGTGTGGACATTTTCTGAATACATATTAATTTTTTTATACTTCCCTCTCATGAATGATTTTATGTAGGAGGAAGGACATGTATTACACTTGTTTTTATACTCTCTTTAGTTCTTAACATGGCAACTGGGTTTTTCAGAGTAATAGGAATTGTTGTTCTGAAGTAGCTCATAGCCTATATGAAGATATGAACCAGATTACTAGAAAAAATAACTTTTTTAAATGGAATCAGTTTTCCTGTTGGTATCAGAATTATAACCTGGTTCCACTTAATGTAAAACCTTTAGCATGCATCGTATTACCTCTTTTTCCTGCTAGGCCTTGGGCTGTCTTATTCTTTCATTAAAATTCATTATTCCTCTGTGTCAGTTTGCCTTCCATGATGGCTTTTCTTAGTTTTATATGAGCCCTTTATTTCACTCATACAAAGAAAGCATATCCTGCCTTGGAATGTGAATTGTGTGTCAGAAAGATAACTAAGAATCTGTCTGAGCTTTTTTTTTTAGTTCTTTTGCAATTTCTTTCCTGTAAAGGTAGCTTTTCTCTGATGGTTACCTCTTAAGTTTCTGAGTTGTAGGTTCTTATGTGCACCACTACTGTAATTGTTTTATTAAGGTGAGTTAATCTTGTGTGCTAACCTGTTTTTATATACTGTGTTGTATTTGATATTGCAATGAATCAAAAGTCCATCTTTTCTTTTTTCTTCTGTTTATCTTCAGAATCTGCATGAGCTCATGCTGCAACTTGTAAATCCTAAAATGCAACTTTTTCCTTGCTTTTCCAGGACTAAGGATTTAGGAAGTTTGACTATCAGACTGCCTCTCTTGATTCCAGCAGGGTATGGGCTGCAGTTTAGCTCTTTTCATCCTCTTTTTTATTCATTCTAGTTATTTTATGTAGTTCTGTCTGAGGGATTGTTACGACCTGTAAAGTGCTGTTGCAGATAAATTGACCTTCTCTTGCAGATTACGACTGTTGATTCTACAAGGCATTTGCAGTCTGATTAATGACTGGTAATGTCACATCAAATCTTGTAGCTCTTGGGGGATCTATGTCTTGCTTTTCCTGTTTTGGCAGGTTTTGACCTTGGAGGCTTGCTGCTATTCTGGACCAAGAGTTGGGATCTAGATGTCATTTCTGTCATACATAGAATTTTTACTATTTTTATCAGGGCACCAGTTCTGGGAACCGATGAGAACCTTCCTTGAAGATGGGTTCCCGTACTCTGCTAGATAATAAGTAATAGTTCTGGCAGCCAATCAGGAAAGGTAGGAATGCTACTAATATTGTCCAAAATTGTAGTCCCCCTTAAGGGGTTTTTGGCTAAAGATATGCCAGTGAATTCAAAAAATGTTATACTCAGTAATTTATAAGCGTTATGTCTATACTGTCTTTCTAGGCAGTCTGTCAGATGCACAGCTTGTTGATAGCTGTTTTCACTGTCAGCATCAATTGAATGCATCATTTGACTGCAAGATCTAATGAGTCATGTACCTGTGGCTTTGCCTATTTTACTGGCCTCTCCCTTGTGGTCACAGTTGTGTGACTATTAAGTTAATATGTAAAAATTAGGATGTTGTGAAGACAAAGCACACATGTAAAATGTGTATTTTGTAATTGGACGTGCACAAAAATAAAATCAACCTCAAATGAAAGCTAGATTTCCTTTGGTGATTGGTTTAGTTTCATTTTGTTTTTCTGTCGATCATTTGTGTAGCTGATGTTTTGGCATTGTTGAAATTGCTAAAAAAGCAAAAACTCCAAAGAAATACGGACTCACAGAGCATTAAAAGATTTATTGTTGAAACTGCTGTCTGTAACAGAACACTATTAATGGCATACTGTTGTGGTCTATTCAGACTAGAATGCTTTAATTTTATAGCTTGCACTCATGACCCTCTCCAACAAGTAATCATGCACAGAGCACATTCAGTATCACTTTGTATCTCCCTGCAAGTTTTTAACTGTTTAGACAACATTAGTTACTGAATCAACAGATTATTAATTTTGTGTTTTCTGATGAAAAGTTATTCTCTTGTCTATCAGCTTTAGCCTGGAAACTACAATTTATTTTTAATCTGAAAATCTATACAATGATGGGACAAACTCATTATAAGAATGGATTAAAACTTCCTGATGTGGGTTTAATTTTTAACTATTACTTCCTTTTTCTGATAACTACACTTTTTTAGATCTAAAGTCTGTAATGCTTGTCATTTACAGTGTGAGTGGTAAACTCTTATTATTTTCATGTATTGTCTTAGCCCCATCTTCAGTAGAGACCCCTACATCCAACAATGTATTCATACAAGAAAAATAAGAAAGAACATGAGGAAAACAAGTTTATACAAATATTATTCTACAAAATCAGCCAACACCAAATGTATAGTAAGGCAAATCCCACCTCATTGCTGTGCTTTTCACTTATGTAAAATAATCACCAAAACAAAAATAGTTATATTAAGATTTCACACAGGAAACTATAACACATGCGCACATTTCTTCTTGTTTTTCATGGAGATTTAAAGTGCATCAGAAATAGTGTTACCTGTACTGTGGTGCCTGCAGTCCTGCTAACAGTGCACTGCGTGGAGAAATACCCTGGAATACAGTATATATGAAGCTACTGTTTAAAATCACGTTTCATTTGAGGTTGTTGACCCTTCCTAGCAATTTGTCATTCTCCTGTAAGGCACTATAAACAAAAATAACTGTGCAGTTTAAAGTAATGCTTTGATTTGCATCACTAGTGTTGCCAAATTCTGCATGCTAGATGGATAACTGTACTAATATTGTTGGTATCTTATCAAGAACCTGACCATAAGAATAGAAATATTTAGTACTGTTTACATGAAATGTATCAAGTATTTATGGTAAAAGGTCATCATCAGTTGTACAGCAGCAAATCCTGATTGTGACAAAAGGGGACACTGCCAGCATAGCTATCTGGAATTTTGTAAATAATTGTATGTCATTTGTGAATATCAACATGATTTATATAATATCCTTGTGTTACAAATGTATTAGAACTATATGTCGTGCATATTAAACTGCTGGTACAGAAGTGTGTGTGTTGAAAAGGTTTTTGCAAAGTGCTGCTTGAAATTAAACCACAGTGTGCCCAACTAGAAATAAACAAATGTACAAGCACTATTGTAACTGTTTAAATGTATATATTTTAACAGTCGAAACTGGAATACAGGAGTTTGACTTCAGAAAAATAGCTGAAATTAAATTACTTTCTGCCTAGTCAATAAAAGATGGCACCTTTCACTTTTCAATTAGCTAGAGAGACATAGTCTATGCTGAGAAGTTTTCTATATTGTCTTTTGAGTGAACTAATTACTAGTTTTGAAATGTGAAGGAATGCAATTGTTTTATGACTTCCAGCATCTGCAAAAGATCTGAAGTCTATGTATTTTCACAGGTAGATGCTAAATACTGCCAGATTCCAGACAAGAAATGATGTCATTCTGCAAGCTATCCCAGCAGTAATATTTGAGATATTAATATGAGAACTCTCTGAGAGAGTGCATTCTGTATTCTGTTTTGGACCTGGAAACAACTACAAGAACCATTCACCATACATCTGCATTGCTCTGATGAAGAAAGTTACTAGGGAACAGTATAATTCTCTTGGATATAGTCAGGAATATAGCAAAACTTAGTTTAGATTTTTTTTATTTAATTATTCGAGCCTGTCCTGCAATGTTTTAAATATTTCCTGTGATTTTGAACTCTGATGTCACTGTGAGTATATACTGAGTATTTTCTTGTTCTTTGATTATTTATTGTTAAATATATTTATCCCATTCATTGTGGCTAATCTGTCTTGTGATATTTAGGTTTTGAGAGTACTTGCATATTTATTTGGTGACACTGTGTGGGCCACCCCTAATAACCTTGCCCTTGGTCAAACTACCATTTGTATTATTAATATTACACAGTAAGATTAGACACCATTTGTTAAGGACCTTTATCTAGCTGATAAGGAGTTGGCTGGTGACAGTGATAACTACCTTGTAGTCTGGGCAAAAGGGGGCTTAGCTACTAAACCTGTGCCAGCCTTTCCCAGGTGTGTGCATAAATAAAACCTCAGAGTGTGTTTCAGCTACTTGGGCAGGAACATGAAAAACTGGCTGATCAGAGAGGGTGCTGGAGGTTTTGCCTTGGCCACTCAGCTGAGATCTCAACTCTATAGATGTGCCAGTGGGGAGTCTTATTGAGGATCTGGAGAAAGAGGCATAAACCAACCCTGGACTGACTGTGGTCTCTGTGTGCTCTTAAGGGAGATTGCACTTGATGCAGAGAGCTGCATCTGGAAATAATGTGTACTTGTCATCTTCCCAGCGTACATCCCCCACTGTTGCCAGTGGTGATGAGTGAGGGTCCTTGATTACTGGTCCAGTGGTGGGTCATCACATTATTGGTGGGCAGTGGTGGGACATCCACATCACATAATGGGATTCAGTGGTGTGGATATTGAACTCCTGTAGCCTGTAAACAGTGGTCATGAAAGAAGGTGTTTGTACTCTCAAGCACCAACATAGTAGACATTCACAGTTTCATATCAC
The DNA here is from genome assembly GCF_019279795.1 of Protopterus annectens. Classification (NCBI taxonomy): domain Eukaryota; kingdom Metazoa; phylum Chordata; order Ceratodontiformes; family Protopteridae; genus Protopterus; species Protopterus annectens. The sequence goes on from NC_056747.1 coordinate 490,980,863, forward strand.
AATAGTTTTATGTATTTTTTTAGCTTAGTCAGGGAGAGGAGGCAAGTATGTCAGCAAAGGAGTATGGTAAGCTGACAAGGAGGCAGTTGGCTGAGATGTGCCAAGAAAAAAGACTGGTGTATGCCAACCTGACTAATGCAGAAATGATTGCAGCCTTAGCCATAGCTGTATCACAGACCAGCAACCAGGAGGGCAACCAGACTGACCTTGGAGATGTACAACTCACAGAAAATGGACAGTTCAACCTTTCCAGAGAGGACTTAAAAATCTGTCTGGAGTTAGAGACTTGAACTGGAAGCCAAGTGGCTGGAAATAGAATCAGTAGAGAGACTGTGGCATTTAGAGGCTGAAGAAAATGAGAGTTTGCTGGAGGAGCAGCAGAGAGACTGAGATGTCTGGAACCTGAAGAAAATGAGAGGCAGAGGCAACATGAAAAGGAGATGCTGACTCTTCGCCAGGGTCATGGAGGTAATGGGGAAGGGAATAACTGAACCCCAGAAGCAATACAAGTCAGTAAATTTTTTCCACAGTTTACAGAGGGGGATCATTTTGATAGTTTTATTCATATGTATGAAAGGGTATGTAAACAGTATAATGTTGACCAAAGGCTCTGACTATGGTTCTTGACCCCCTTGGTCCATGGTAAAGCTGTAACTGCTGTTTCTAAATTGTCTGATGCTGATTGCTTACATTATAATACAGTTAAAATTGTTTATTAGAGTATTTTAACACCTAAAGCTTATAGAAAAAAAATGTTTTCTGAGCATAGGCGCAAGACAAATGAAAGTGTGTGTGTGTGTGTGAAGTAACTGAAACCTGGTTCAAGGCTCCAGAGAGCACCCCAGCACTACCGGGCTACAACTCATACCATTTCGCCACAGAACACGGACCGAAACACAAAAGGAGGGGGTGTATCCATATTCATCAAGGATACCTACACCTCCAGGTTAGTGACACGCATGATGCTTTTGAGATCATCCATGTGCAACTAACATCGGGCAAATCTGCAATGCAAATTGTGGCCTGCTACAGATCACCCTCTATGACCCAGGACCAGCTCTCCACCTTTCTGGAGACACTGGAAAACATGAAGGTCCTATCGAGCACCCTGATATTGGGTAATTTCAATTACCCTACCATTCACTGAGAAAACTACTCAAGTACAAACTCCACACCAGAGGTCAACCCGTCACTGGTTAGATTAGACCATAAACTAATCACTCTGGATGTCCACACCCCCCCCCCCAACTAAGGAAACCACAGTAAAAAACTTTTCTAAAGCAAACTACACCTTACTTAAGACAGAGGTGGTAAGTTTCACAGCCCCCACTCTAAAGGATAACACTGCCCAAGATGCAGAAACCTTTACAAATGCACTCTATGAGCTCCTACAAGGATGCATAGATCATGCCATCCCTAGCAAAACCAAGACTCACTCCTCTAAGAGAAGGAAACCAGTTTGGTGGATCCCTACCATAAACAGGCTATACAATAGAAGGAGGAAACTAGTTCAGAAAAAAAACAAATTCCAAGAAGGAAAGACATCCCTGATCAGTATCAGCAAGAAACTAAGGTCCCTCATGAAATCATCCAAGGCTAACTTTGAAAGAAAAATAGCCAAGGAATCAAAAGATAACCACAAAGCCTTCTTTAGCTATGTTAAGAATCTAAGTGGCAACTCGCAGATATGCACTGAACTAGTGCAAAATAGCACAGAATATACTGAACCTACTGATATTACCAGCATCCTGGCAGATAGATTCAGTGCAAACTTCACCCTGCCACCCCCAAAAAGGGCCCACAACAATACCGGAAAAGTGTAGTATCCCAAAAATCACAGACGCACAGGTGAAAACAGCCCTTTCAAAAGCCAAAAACACAGCATCAATGGGACTAGATTGTGTCCCAGGCTGCGTCTTGCACAAACTACACAATGAACTAACCCCTCACCTAAACACGCTGTTCAACCTCAGCCTCTCCACAGGCAACGTGCCCATAGAATGGTACACAGCAACGGTTATTCCTCTTAACAAAGGATGGGCCACAACTGACCCTAGTAACTATTGCCCCATAAGCCTGACTAGCCTGGTCTACAAGGCTATGGAGTGCATCATCATGGAATTCATTAACAAAGACATTGGGAACCTCCAAACACTTGACCCAACCCAGTTCGGCTTTGTTAAGAGCAGATCATGCCTACTAAACCTGGTTGACTTCTTCGAGACAGTCACCAAGGCCATAGATGAGGGAAAGGTGGTTCACACAACCTACCTTGACCTCGCCAAGGCTTTTGACACCACTCACCAGCCTGAAAATAAATTCATACATCACGAGATGGGTTGCCAACTGGCTTACAGACAGAACTCACATGGTAAGAATAACAGGCTCCAGGTCCAGCTCCAAACCAGTCACAAGTGGGGCCCCACAAGGCTTGGTCCTGGGACCCCTACTGTTTGGCATATACTTCTCAGAAGTACAGGCAAACACAGGAGGACTACGGCTAACCAAGTTCGCCAAAGACTGCAAACTGCGAGCCATAGTTGACTCTCCAGCTGACACAGACATCCTTCAAAAGGGCCTTACTGAGACGGACACCTGGTGTCAAAGTCATGGCCTCAAGCTAAATGCCAAAAAACTGCAAAGTCATCCTGTGTAGGAAAAACAAAACACCCATGAATTACCACAAAGGTGGCAGCCCCCTTAATACAGAAGAGGCAACAAGAGATCTGGGGACCCAGGTAGATAGTAATCTCTCCTTTGACAATCATATTGCCAAAGTAGTTAGGAAATCATTCTATGTGGCCCATCTGAGTACTAAAAAGTTTGCATCTAGAAATAAAGAGGTTATAGTGCCCCTCTACTCGCCACTCATTAGACCCATCATAGAGTACAATGCCCCATTTGGGATGTACCTCACAAGACACTTCCAACAGCTGGAAAGACCACAAAAGTACCTCACCAAGAGGATTACTGGCCTCAAACATATGTCCTATGCAGCCCGACTGAAAAAACTCTGACTGTACTCAGCGGCATATCGCTTACTCAGAAGTGATCTCTGCCTGACTTACAAAGCCATGTCCAACTCAGAATTGATGGACATGCTCCACCTAAAGAAATCCAAGTCACTGCAAGCCACATGCTCTAGTGAGCTAAACCTCACCACAACAATAAATAGAACATGCTGGAGGTATAGATTCCTGTCACAGAGACTCCCCATGCTTTGGAACAAGATTACAAACTTGGGCAGAGCCCCTCACTAAGAATCTTCAAGAGAAACCTTGACGAGTGGATGGGTAACAGAAAATACACATCTGGGATCACTTCATTGACTCTGCTTGACAGATGATCAGTTAATTGATCAATGGGGCAGCGAAAGCCAACACACTCTGGCTAGGCTTACAAATGCCCTCAGGCAGATAGCCTAGTACCTCCCTATGAACCTATAATATGTTGCTGAGTTAAGCACTTATTTTCATAGGTAGATGAGTGAGTGTCAGGTCACCACTTTTAAAGGGCTGGCAGACCTTTTGGTGAGGGAACATGCTCTTAGCACTTTGCCTGAAGACATGAGAATCTGGTTGGCAGCCAGAGAATGTAATACCACAGATGAATTGGGGAAAAAGGGAGACCTAGCAAGCAGGGCATCACTGCACAGGAAAGGGGATACCCAGTGCTGCACATGGGTCTAAGGGAAACCATGGCGGGCAGTCCAAACCACCCCAACAGAGTCCAACAGTAACAGGAGAAGCCAGTAATTCAGGTGCACAGCCAGGATCAAAGATTAAATGTTTTAAATGTAACCAGTGGGGCCATGTAGCATATAGATGTCCATGGAGGCAAGGTGGGGAACAAAAGGTGAGAGAGCCAGTAAGTGGTAATGGCAGAATGCTAGCAGTAAGTTGTCTGGAGACAACAAGGGTACCAAACTACCACAAGAGGTTCTATCTTATCTTAGTAGATGGGAAACGGGCCACTGCTAAGAGAGAGAGAGAGACAGCCTTTGACTTAACCATTGAGAAGCCTGCAATGGTTAAATAGGAGCACTACTTTCTTGGGCAGTCTACTCCAGTCAGAGCTTTAGGAGGGACCCCATCCCAAATACCTTTGGCTAGGGTTCACCTTGGCTAGGAGGGTGGAAAAGGAAGTAAGCAAGTACATGTTTGAGGATATCCCTGCAGATGTCCTGATAGGGAATTATTTTGATAATGCAGCACTTTGTGTGCATGTAGTTACATGCAGTTAGGCTTGGAGACAAGCAAGTAGGTGTTGTAGCCTGGAAACACCCAGACAGACCACACACTTGAAGCCAGGACTGGTAAGGTGGCTACTTCAGAGAGGGAGCTACCCTGTAACAGTGAGACTGAAGGTAAGCCACAGCTACATGTGGGTACTGATAATCCCTTGGACAGAGTGACTAGAAGGGCAGAGATGAGTAGTAGTACCCAGGCTGACAGTGAGGCACAGCTGTCAGAGGATAACAGACTTCATGTGGAAGGGGAGCTGGGAAGGGTTACAAAGAGAAAGTTGAGACAGGCTTCGCTCTCAGACCCTACATTACAAGGCTTCAGGGAGGTAGAGGAAAAAGAGAATTTGTATACTGGGACAAAGGGTTACTGTATATAGTGTGGATACCCTGAGGAAGGGCTAGAGGGTGAAGAGAATACAGCAGTTGGTCAGGCTCAAAGCTTACCATCTGGCACTTCTAGCCATAGCCCATACCATTCCCTTTGCCGGTCATATGGGCATAAAGCATACAAAGAGACGTATTATGCAGAACTTTTATTGGCCTGGGATTTCCAGGTATGTAACAGGGTACTGCAGGACCTGTGAGCAGTGCAAAAGGTAGGCAATGCAGGAGACAAGGTGAAAGCTCTTTTCATGCCTTTGCCTGTTATTGAGTAGCCATTTTAGAGGGTAGCTATGGATATTGTGGGGTCTCTGAGTACCCCAAGTTCCACAGGGAAGACGTATATCCTACTGGTAGTAGATTATACTACCAGCAGTGGCCATGTCCTCCATTGAGGCCAAAAAGGTAGCAAATGCTTTGTTAGAGATTTTCAGCAGAGTAGGTTTCCCAAAAGAAATACTGACTGACAGAGGTGCTAGTTTCATGTCAGACCTGCTGGCTTGCCTGGAAGCACTGAGGGGTGAAGCACCTAAAGACCACCCCCTACCATCCCCAGTCTAATTGTCTGGTGGAGAAGTTAAACTCTCCACTAAAGACCATGCTATGGGCATTTGCAGACCAATTTAAGAAGGAATGGGACAAATATTTGCCCCCTCTGTTTGTTTACAACAGAGGTGCCCCAGGAGTCCACATGTTTTTCACCCTTTGAGTTGCTGTATGGACATAGGGTGAGGGGACCTCTAGATCTGGTTCACTATGAGTGGGAGGGTGTGTGTGAATCCCACAAGAGTCTGTTATGGCATATGTCCTAAACCTCAGGACAAGGCTCAGGGAACTCATGGGCTTGGCCCAGGAGAACCTGGTGGAAGCCCAACAGCAGAAAAATGTCTGATATAACAGGAATCCTGAAGGTAGAGAATATGCTGTGGGGCAGCAGGTTATGGTTCTCATTTCTCAGACACAACAAGTTGCAGGCAGCTTGGGAAGGACCCTTCAAAGTGGTAAGGAAGGTCAGTGATGTTAACTATATGGTAAAACTGCTAGGCAGGAGGCAGGGACAAAAATTGTACCATGTTAACACCATGAAACTTACCATGATAGGGAGGCCCTGGTGCTAAGTATTTGCAGTAGGAGGCAGGTGGGATCTGAGGGGGATCTAAGGCTACAGGGAGCCAGCCAGCAAAATACCAAATTACTTTGGTGGAGCCTAGGGTTGCATGCATATGATATGACAGCAATACTGTAATGGGGTCAGCAATGCAAAATCAGCTAGGATTTCAAGACAGGGGATGGAGCAGTGTATTCCCAGATAGGCTCATCCCTCTCAAGCAATGTTTCTCAAGGGTCACTTGAAAACCTAGCTTGAATCTTCGCGGGGGAAAGAAGTGTGACAAAGGGGGATACTGCCAGCACAACTATCTGGAATTTTGCAATTAATTATGTCATTTGTGAATATCAACAAGATTTCTATAAGATGTTTGTGTTAAAAAATGTATTAGAACTGTATGTCATGTGTATATCAAACTGCTGGTAAAGAAATGTGTTGAAAAGGTGTTTGCAAATTGCTGTTGGAAATGTAACCACAGTGTGCCCTACTGGAATAGAACAGAAATGTACATGCAGTATTATAAGTGCTTAAATGTATATATGTTAACAGTTGAAACTGGAATGCAGGATGTTAACTTCAGAAAAACAGCTGAAATTAAATTACTTTATGACCACACAATAAAAGATGGTATCTTTCAGTTTTCATTGAGCTAGAGCCAGAGTCTATGCTGAGAAGTTTTCTGTACTGTCTTTGGAGTGAACTAATCACTAATTTTGAAATGTGAAGGAATGCAATTGTTTTACGACTTCCAGCATCTGCCAAAGGTCTGAGGTCTATGTATTTTCACAGGTGGATGCTAAATTCTGTCAGGTTCCAGCAGTGAGGGTTTCCACCTGAGATAGTCAGATGACAAGAAATTATTTCATTCTGCATGCTATCCCAGTAGTAAAATATCAGTCTGCATACTCTCTGAGAGATACATTGCATTCTGTATTCTGTTTTGAACCTGACAACTACAAGAACCATTTACCACACATCTGCCTTGCTCTGATGTAGTAAGGTACTAGGGAACAGTATAATTCTCCTGGATATAGTGAGGAATATAGCAGAGCTTAGTTTAAATATTTTTCTTTGAGACTGTCCTGCAATGTTGTTTTAAATATTTCCTGTGATTTTGAACTCTGTCACTGTTATTATATACTGAGTATTTTCTTGTTCTTTTATTTATTATTATTAAATATATTTAAATATTTCATTGTGACTGATCTGTCTAGAGATATTTAAGTTTTGAGAGTACTTGCATATTTATTTGGTGACACTATGCAGACTACTCATCACAGGCTTGCACTTGGTCAAGCTGCCATTTGTATTAATATTAATATTATACAGTAAGATTGGACACCCTTTGTTAAGGGCCTTAAAGTAGCTTATAAGGAGATGGCTGGTGGCAGTAACTACCTTATAGTCTGGGCAAAAAGGGGGCATAGCTAGTAAACCTATGTCAGCCTTTCCAATGTGTGTGTGTGCAAGTCAAACCTCAAACTGTTTGTGTGTCAGTTACTTGGTCAGGGACACTGGAGGTCTTGGCTTGGCCACTCAGCTGAGATCTCAACTCTATACCTGTGCTACTGGGGAGTCTTATTGGGGATCTGGAGAAAGAGGCAGAACCCTGCCCCAATTGACTGTGGCCTCTGTGTGCTAAGGGAAATTGCACTTGATGCAGAGAACTACATCTGGAAATAGTGTGTGTGTACTTGTCATCCTCCCAGTGTATGTTCCCCACTGTTTTTATTGGTGAAGATTGAGGCTCCTTGATGACTGGTCCATTCATGGGTCGTCACACTGGTAACTGTCATTTTACTATTTTAGTAAAATTAATCAGCAAATAATAGAACATGCCCTAATAGGGCAAATTAGAAACAGCTGCATATTTGTCTTCCCTTACAGTCCCCGGATTTGTGAGAATAATGGGCAGGCGCTCTGTTAATATTATAGCCAACCTAAATGTTTGAGTAGGATTAATGTCAGTGAAATGTGGTTCCCTGTTTGCTGAGAGTTTATAGACTTGGCTGGGAGTGATTCATAAACGTTTCAGCCTCCCTCACCATGCCTGCAGAGTTGAGCTCGTCTGCATGTTATGAAGATGTAGAGATCTGCTGAAGGCTTCAGTCATATATGGGAGAAGGTGAATGATGTGGCTAGTGGAAATAAGGACATACTGTTTTTTTAAGCAAGAAACATCTTTATTGAATTAACACTTATGACATGAGGCAATCATATGTTTTATATAAATAAACCATATTGGCATATTTTCAGTTGCAAACATTATACATTACATAGAATCTTTTATACAATCATAGTCAAATGTTACATAGCTCCTTCAGTTCCTGCCTTCATTCCTCCTCCAAAACATTATTATGCATCTATTATTCCCACAATTCCCATTTTTTTCTATGTAATTTCCTCCTGCCCTTTTCTAAAGATCCCACTTCCAGTTGGTATCTCTGTTTCACTATTCACTACTTCTGGTATGGTTGGTTTAGACTTTGATTTCCATTTTCTAGTAAATGATTTTTGGCAGCCACCAGAATTAAAATTCAGCAAGGCATTACTATATCTAGGCAATTCTGATTCTGTATCACAGCTCAAAAACTAATTTCCTTAGTTACATCAATTTGCTCACCCTGTATTTCAGACAGAGTATTTTGCAGGAAATGTTTAGTCTTGTCAACTAAAATATGATCCCGATCATCTCTTTTTTTCCCATTGCACTTCCAGCATTTGCAATCTACCTGAGGAAAAATTCTTTGGGATCTGCTTATGGTATAAAAATCCCTATGCAAACACTTCCAAGCTAAAATCGTAAATATTCTAGACTTTGTTTCATATTTTGGAGCCATACATATATCCTCCCATTGTTTCTTTGTAAATTGCTTATCCAGTTTTTCTTCCCAATCCTCTCTAACCTCCTTTGATTCCTATACTTATTATTCAGCATTTTATGTGCCCTGCCCTACTTTTTTAACAGCAGCTTCTATTCGAGACTCTACTAAAACTCTACCAGTGCTGGTCTTTCACTTAGTATCTTCCTATTCCTTTCTATTTGCCTATACTCTGATTTCACTCATTGATAGGGAAGACAATCTGTATCCTGCTATCCAATGTATTCTTGGCATCTCCCCATTCTGTTACTTTTCCCTAATTATTTACTCCCAATAGCTTGGTTCCTTTACCAGTTTTCTTCAGTAAATTCCAGCCCCTTTTGCCTATTCACTTTACCCTAATTGCAGTCATCCTTATTGACAGAATCTTCTTTCTTCATTCCTGTGTTGACTTGGTTCTTGATATACTTTCTGCTACTTTATGAATATAATATTCCATATGGTTATTGTTATTCTCCTTAAGGATATGCATCCAAAATACCAGTCTCTCCTTATTTCTTCAGATTCCCCCTATTTCATCATCATCCCTTTCCACTGTGAATTATAGCTTTCTGCTTGTGCCATGTATTGGAGCATTAACTGTGCAGCTCTGAAGTACTCCATCAAATCATGTAATCCCAAATTACCTTGTTCTGTTGGAAGGTGTGACACCCCACCCTTCGACCAGTAATCAACGAGCCGCAATCCTCACCACTAGCACTAATGGGGGACATACACTGGGAGGATAACAAAGTACACACACACACACACACACACACACTATTTCCAGATGCAGCTTTCTGCAACAAGTACAATTTCTCTTAAGAGCACACAGAGACCACAGTCAGTCCTGGGCTGACTTCTCCCTCTCTCTCCAGATCTCCAATAAGATTCCTCACTGGCACAGCTATAGAGTTGAGTCCTTAGCCAGGGTTTTAAGCCAAGTCCTCCGACACACTCTCTGTCCAACAAGTGCTTCATGTCCCTGCCCAAGTAGTTGACACACACACACACACACACACACACACACACACACCTGGGAAAGGCTGGCACAGGTTTACTAGCTATGCCCCCTTCTGTCCAGACTATAAGTTAGTTAATACTGCCACCAGAACCCCTTATCAGCTACTTTAAGGTTCTTAACAAAGGGTGTCCAGTGTTACTGTGTAATGTTACCATTAATGCAAATGGTAGTTTGACAAGTTTAGCAAGGCTATTAAGAGTGGCCCACAGTGTCACCAAATAAATATGCAAGTACTCTCAGAACTTAAATAGCTCTACAAAGATCAGCCACAATGAAAGGTTTAAATATATTTAATAATAATAAAAGAAGAAAATACTCAGTATATTTTTTACAGTGACATCAGAGTTCAAAATCACAGGAAGTATTTAAAACAAAATTGCAGGACAGTCTCAAATAAATGAAGGAAAAGATCTAAACTAATTGTTGCTATAGTCCTTGCTACATCTAAGACAATTACTATACCCTAGTAAACTTGCTTACAGAGCAAGGCAAATGTGTGGTGAATGGGTTTTCTTGTCAAGTCCAAGACAGACTGCAGAATGCTGTCTCTCTCTCTTCGAGTTCTTAGATTAACATCTCAAATACTACTGCTAAGATAACTTGCAGAATGACATCATTGTTTGTCATCTGACTCCTAGTTCCCAGGTCCTAAAAAAAACATTGATGGCAGCTGGTAGTAGTTAGCATCTACCTGTAAAAATACATAGACAAGGGTTTTCCTCACATCTTTAGCAAATGGTGGAAGTCGTAAAACAATAAAACACTTAAAGACAATATAGAAAACTTATCAGCACAGACACTGTGTCTCCTTGCTGCCATAAAATTATTTAATTTCAGCTATTTTTCTGAAGTTAACCTCCTGTATTCCAGTTTCCACTGTTAACATACATACATCTAAACAGTTCTAATTATGCATGCATATTTCTGTTCTTTCCCAGTAGGGCATGCTATGGTTATATTTTAAGCACAAACACTACAAAATATTTTTTCAACACACCAGCCTGTACAAACCTAGTTTGATATACACATAGCATACAGTTCTAATAGATTTGTAACACAAGCATCTTACATGAATTATGTTGATATTCACAAATGACATAAATATTTAAAAAATTCCAGCTAGCTTGGCTGGCAGTATCTCCTTTCATGACGAAAGGATCAAGTTATTCTACTTGACTCTTGCCCGATTCCCATCCCAGATAAAATCCTTCAACTGTTTAGCAATTGCTGTCCACAACTTCCCCTCTGGTTCATAAAACTATGTCCGACCTGTGTATAAAACTAAAGGGACTAAAACATTTTCTCTCCTTGTATCTTGCTATCTATATCCATAAAACAGCTTCCAGTTTCTCAGTTTTTGTATTATCTTTTGTTTAGTCTCTTCCCACATATCCTTAACCACCATAACAGAGTCCTTTTTAGCCCATACTTATAAGAACTTCATTTTATCATGTCCCATAAATATGGCTATTGCTAAACAAATCTGTGTCAGTACATAATTTACAGATACTGTCTGTTTTATCTTCATTAATTTTGTGTCCAGAAAAGAACTGACACTGTCTCAGAATGTTCCACAATACTGAAATGTCCTTTTCTGGTTTTATCAGGTACAAAATAATATCATCTGCAAATAAAGACAATTTGAGTCTCTCTCGCACGCTCTTTTTTTTGTCAATGTTTCTAAATATAACGCAAATAACAAATGGGAAAGAGGACAACCTTGCTTGGTTCCTCTGTTCAAACAGAACTTATGAGATAGGACCCCCCCTGCTTTAATTTTCACCTCTGATATTTCACATATCCCCTAAGTAACCATATTATTGTGTCAGGGAATGCAAATGCTTCCATTGCCCTACGCATAAAATCCCAGCTTGCTCTATCACATGCTTTCTCTCAAGACCCACCAGCAACAGTGGTATTTTCTTACATTCTGCTTTCCTCTGGGTTATCATTGCTCTATTAATGTTGTCAAATGTTTATCCTACCCTCCACAAAGCGACATTGATCCAAATTTATCAATTTTGGCATCACCTTTGTCCTTCTAAGTACGGAAATAGTTTGATATTGTAAATCTGATATGCCTCTATGGTGTGTGTCTGTGCAGACCTTTACTAAAATGTAAGTAATTTTCTTTTTATTTATTTCATCGCTCCTACTGCTGCTGTTCAGCTCTAGTATGCTGAGCAGTGTCTCACCCTTACATGGATATTAGATTGTTGGGTAATGTGTTACAGTGATGGTGAACCTATGACAAGTGTGTCAAAGGTGACATACGCCACAATGTTTTGGGTGACACGCCAGTGATGATCAACACCCGAGTTACCAAAGACACTGCTTTTGCATTCATTGCTCATGTGAAGTGCACTGAATTATTTTGTGCCAGGAGCTTTTGACATGCCAAACCCAAAAGGTTTGCCATCATTGTGTTAAGAGCTGATGTCCCAGTCATCAGTACACAGTTTTGTCCATGGTTCGCACTTTATGATTCCCAGATGATAGTGCAACTACACTTGAGTGTAAAGTGGATGCTTTTAAACTCATTGGTTCCTTCTCTCTCTTCAAAGGAAATCACTGCTAGTGCTTTTTCTATCTGTGTGCTGACAGTAGTTCAGACTACATGGGCATTCCTGTTTTCTCTGTGAATGTCCAGACTGGCATTAGTATATATTAGTAAGGAAAGTGTGTGTTGCTTCCTTACTTAAACACTTTTGTTAGAATCATTGAGTTGAAGCTTTGTTTGTTTCAACTAGCTGAAGCTACAAGTTTTTTTTTTGTCAGCAAATTGTGTGAGAAGCCAGATAATGCAGCTGTGATTTATATGTCTAATAACCCTTTGGTTGGCACACTGGGGTTAGTGTGTATTATTAGTAGTGTCTGTGAATCTAGTCATTTTTGACTTTGAATACATGTAATAAAGTTTGATATAATTTAGTTTATATTCAATATATGTTGTATAATTAAGCAATGCCCGTTGCACAAAGTATTGTGCATTAAGTGTAGCAAATTAGACAGTGCAGTATGTACTCAGTAGTCAGACCTGAGCTATGTATGCATTGGACAATGTGAGTTTTGCCATGCAACATGACATGAGCAATGCAAATTGCATACTGCAATATGAATTACTCCATTCACTATGCACTGTGGAATGGGTAATATAAGTCATGATCTTTGCAAATTGTACTATACAGTGTACGTTGTGTGATTAAACACATGCAAGTCAGAAAATGAAGACCAGTGAAGTAACATGGAAGCACTATAACACCATTTTGAATTAGCATGCAACTTTCAGGAAGTAAACTTCTATGGTAAATAGTTTGATTGTGCATGTGTAGTTCAACATTAGAATGCTATTTTAGAATGAAGCTATGCACAGCCTTTATATATAGTTCTGGCAAAAACCATTTATGATCTTGAAACAGGGTTTTAATAATGGTTCCAGATGAATAGTTTAAAAAATGCTGTCAAATATTTAAACCATGTGCTGACTTTGATTTGGAAAGGCTGAAGTGAAATTTTACCTTCATGTTTGAGCAACAAGGAATTCATTCCCTTGTGAATTTGAATAGACCACCAACACTTACAGCTCAGTATTTCTCAATTTCCTGCAGATTCTTGTTTTAAGGAAGCTTAATATTCTGCAGACCCCCATTTAAGGATTATCTTGTACAGCCTAAAAATTTAAATGTTATTTGTTGAGAGTCTGTGTTATACATACTGATTAATAGGAAGTAACACACTAATGATTTTTTTAAAGAATTTTCTTGTTTTGATTAACATCATTGACTAATGGAGAATGTTTATAGGTCTATGACATCAGTTTGAAAACAGACTCAGACTCATTGAAGTCAATATAATGAAGTCCAGATAGGTGATAAGTAAAGCAAAAAAAATAAATAAAAAATAAAAGCTTAACTTAAAAAGGCACACTCATTGTGAATGCACAAAACATAGCAATATACCAAACTGTCAATACTATTTTTTTAAATGGACAATGTCCCCAAATGTGATACCTAAAAACATTCTATTGCTCTAAACCTAAAACTAAACCAAACCTAGTCCTGATACCAAACATAAACCCATCTCAAGCACTTCACCTCCATCACTTCTAGTTTCCTCAACTATTCTGCTTTTAACTGCCCAGGTTTTTGTACCATACAGTAGTACTGATCACACCACTGTTTTGTATACCTTGGCTTTCAGCTTCTTTGGCATTCTTCTGATGTACAGTATCCCTGACACACTGTGCCAGTTGGCTGCAACCCTTTGATTCTAGTGTTGGTCTCCTCATTCAGGCTTCCCCTCAACAACCCTTCCCAGATATTAAGTTGTTAATCTGTTCCACTATTTTGCCTTCTGTCTCAATTTTCAGTTTCTTCTCATTTTCCCCATTTACTGCCATGACAACTGACTTAATTGTACTCAGTTTTATCCCAAATACCTTCAGTTTTGCATTCCATTCCCTGTCAGTTGCTGAAGTACTTGTTCAGAGTCTGCTTGCACTGCCACATCATCTGCATGTAGCGGCTTTGTTGATCTGCCCCCTCCAACCTGTTTGCTAATGTAGTTCATCACCAGTATAAAGAGCAGTGGCCTCAGAGCTGAATCCTGATGTACACTCACTCCCACTGGAAACCCCTCTGTGAGTCTGAACACCATTCACATTTGTGCCATTGTGTCCGTGTACATAGCCTGGACTAATTCTACCAGTGTTTTCAGGACTTTGAATCTTTGGATGATTGTCCAAATCAGCTTTCTTGGTAACTTGTCATATGCTTTCTCCACTTCAAGGAATACCCATTTGTACCTTTTCCTCACCTCTCAGGTATCTGTTTCACTGCAAACACTAGATCAATTGTACTGCATCCTGATCTGTATCTGAACTGCTCATCTCCCATCTTATTTTCTACAGCTCTACATATTCATTTATCAGTCACTATTTCCAGCACTTTTATACAATATGACATCAGTTTGAAATTTCCCTACTACTTATCATTGTGAATGTCCCCTTTGTTCTTGTACACTGGCACTAGAATCCTTATTCTTCAGTCAAAATCAAGTCAACGTAAACTATATTGTCATTTAAAGCTACAGACGTGTAGACTAAATTAAATTTTGTGCATCAGCTCAATTCTTGAGATTACAAAGGAAAATGAAACACCACATACAAGTAGAGGACAAACATAACTAACACATACAATATTACTCCCAATACACTCAAGAAAGAGCAGAGACATTTGCCAACACTCATGTACGAAAGAATACCCTCTCTTCAGTTAAATTAACTACCCTATTTAAAGTAATACAAAACACACTATATATTGAAATGCGCTTGATTGAGTTAAATAATGCTAACTATGAATAAAATAAATAAATATTGTACTTACTTGGAATATATGTAAGTATATATTGCACAAATAAAAACTGACTTGTGTCCAGACCCCTGGGACTAGTGACAGAGTTCAGAAGTCTAATCACTGCAGGATAGAAACTGTCACTGAATCTTGTAGTCCAGCATTTGCTGCATTATCAACTGCCCAATGCCAGATGCTTAAATAGTCCATGCGCAGGATGCGTGTTGTCCTGTATTATTTTGGTGGTCTTTTGGATGCTTCTTGCAGAATAAATATGTTGATCTTCATTGACAGTCATATGATAAACACCTTTCTCTCCATAGCACTATGAGTACAGTCTGGAGCTATTTCTCCCCTAACTCACCCAACATCTTGATCTTATCTGCTGTGACCTCATCTGAGCCTGCTTTCCTGACTTCATTTTCCTTAATGATGTTCTTATTTTTAGGGTGGGCTGTTCTTCCTCTTTCATCATAGTCTGTGTCCCGGGGGGGGGTTCTTCATTCAGAAGCTTCTGGAAGTATTACTACTATCTGCCTTTGATGCCCTCTGGACTGGTGAGCAGTTTATTCCTGGCTTCCATTGTAAAGGATGTAGGGGGAGTATCTTTTTTATCTTTCTGATTTGCCTTGTATCCTGATAGGTTCTTTGTAACATCTCAAGAGACTTTCCATAAGCTGGTATTGTACCTCTGAAGCCTTGTTCTTTGCTATCGCTACTGCTGTCTTAACCTCTTTTTCATGCAACCAGTAATCTGATGTTGTTAATCTTCTTTCCATTCATCACTGATGGGGGTTCGGTTCCGAGCCCTCGGAACAGAGTCGGCCTTTTATCAACCTCACGCTAACCAAAAACTCTCGAGCTAAGCTCCTACCCAGAATGCCCTTCTCCCTGTTACCCCAGATCTCGTTTGCCACATAGCCGTAAAGCCGCATTTCAAATGAGCTTTCAGGTAAGTGGAAACTTATTTGATATTTTGTGTGAAAAATTTTTTCATATCTCTTTTAGTGAGCGATTAGTATTTCTAGTGTTTTTTCTACTGTCACCTTGCTCTTTCCTTGCTCTACCCATTGGTAAACTTTCAAGTATCATTGTTGGTATGGCCTTCTCCCTTTACCCCTGTGGTATTCCTTCAATACCATAGCTGGTATTTCTCTTTTCTTTCCTAGCCTGTTAGTGTTTTTTCAGTAAGACATTTCTGTTTTACTTATATATATATTGATATAGTGATATGACTGTGTGGCTTTTTTGAACTGTGTTTGACTTACTAGTGCAGACTTGTTTCTTTTTGTCCTTAAAGTGTTTGCCTGTGGGGGTATCTCTGTCAAAATGTCAGCTAAGAAAGGTACTTCAGGGTTTAAGCATTGTGCTTCATGCAAGTTACCCAATAGTAATTCTCATGATGATCGTGTATATTTTTTGGGGGTGCCCTATCTTTAGGTGCAACCTCCCTGTGACATTTGTCAGAGTTTCAGTCAATGCACTCTGAATGAGTACAAAAATAAACTGATACTGAAAGGGTTACTTAGGTCTCCCTTCTCAGAGGCCATTTCTGCAATGGAGGTCTCAACCGTTCCTACAAAAGACAAAAAGAGGTCCCACTCGATTCCCTCCTCATCCTCGGGTGATCAGGGTAAGCCTGTGAAATCAAAGCTCCCCAAGTTGTCCTCAGAGCATAAACCTGCCTCTACGGCTCTGTCCTTGTCAGCTTCAAGCATCTTGAAACCTACAATACCAGCACCAGCTTTGGTACCAATCCTGCCTCCGGCACCAATGATAGACCTCACTTTGCCCACTACGACTTTGGCACCTGTGGCTACTATGGCTCAGGGCACACCTTCAATACCTCTTACGATATTGGAACCTACCACTTTAGCTCCGAGTGCCACTTTGGCACCGAGCGTTTTTTCGACCAAGTTGAATTTGACCCCATTAATCCCGGTCTCAAAACTTGAGACATTGGTGCTGGCAGACCTTGCACCATGGACCCAATACTCACCTTCAGTAGGTCCATTCCTGGGCCAGATGTATAGCCCATTCATTGACCGACCTGAGTCTCTGTCTGGCATATCCATTAGTTCCACCAGGAGCCTGTCAGAACATGATGTGGTGCATCTCGTGGACCACCTGTTGGCAACCAGGGAGATACCCACCCTTTCTAAGACACATCCGCCGGTTTCTCCATGAACTCCTTCTTATACTCCTCCTTTGACCATTCCGGTTCTGAAGATTTCTGCTCCGACATCCTTCTTGGAACCCATCACCTTGGCACCTATAGTGGACCTCACTCAGGCTTTGGGTTTGCCCCTTTGGTCCTCGGGTCCTGTGGAACTGGTCCTTCCTCAATCTGGGGGTTGGGGGTGGGCGCCTCGGCTCGAGGCATGGTTCCATGTTTGTCTTTGGTTCCGTCCTCTGCACTGATGGCTATGTTTGCACTGATCCTGCTTGAGGCTGCATCCGTGGGGGTGGGTTCATTGGAGTGGGGTGTGACCCCGGTCTGAGGTTGTCTTTCTCAGTTACAGGCTCCCATCCCTCTTTGGGCATACCCACTTTCCGCACGATGAAGAGGTCTCTCGCTTCTGGAAGCACTCGTTTGACATCAGAATCCAAAATATTCTTCATGTTTCACTGTTGCAGTCATCAAATTTGGGTTATCCCTGCCAGGGTAGCCCTCGGCCAGCCCGAATACCAGGGGCTTAGTATTTCTGCTCTGTTGCTGTCACTTCAGGACTGACATCGGGTCATCAGTAGTATAAAGTAAGGCAGCCGAAGCCATTACATCAGTCTTTCTTGCCATGGAGCCCGAAGCAGAAGCAGTTCACACAAGTGGCAGTCAGCCGTTATCCGAGTTTCATCTTCCAAATTGAAGCTGAAGTCTTCTAAAGCTAAGTACCCCGTTGGGGATCCTTTTTTCTTACACTTACCGATGTCAGAAAAAGTCAACAATTGTCTCACCTGTGGAAAGCAAATACCACACCAAGACTTTCATTCTTACTGCGTCACTTGCTTAGGCCCAGACCACGACATCCCCCGCTGTCGCTTCTGTGCTTTCTTCAATGCCAGAACTATACGTCATCGGGCCCTTATTGTAACTAGATATTTTCGCTTACAGCACTCAAATTCTAATATAGCTTCGGTAAGCCGTCTGACAGCAGATCTTCTGAAAAAATGTAAAGATAAAGACAGAAGCAGACCACACAGGTCCAAACCTACCAAAGACACTTCCGTTAAGCTAGTTGTCAGTTCTCCGGTCCTCAGTGAGGTACTTTTGCAGCCCCTGATGCCCGCTTCTGTGGATTCACAGGCTGCTACTGAGATCCTTTCAGAGTCTGGTATGCCGCAAAACTCTTCTTCAACCAAGGATCATGTGGTTGTCTCTCCCTTGGATGGGTCCGGAGCCGCTGAGCAGGCACTGGCTTCTGAGGAAGTCCTTCGCACTACCGATTCTCAACACAAACCAATGACTTCTTTCACGTCTACCGTTCTTTCGAAAACTACCATGTTTCTTGGGCCCAAGGTACGAACCACACCCAAGAAACCGACGACCCAATCTCAGGCACCTGCTTCCTTGTCTCACTCTCAAATGCTTAAAATGGCAGAAGACCTTATCATGCTGATTAGGGGGAAGCCAAGCTACCACTTCCAAAAGAGAGAGAGAGATCTGTCCCCTGTAGTTTTGTTTGAACGGGAGTCTGTTGACTCTGATGCATCTGAGTATGAAGGCATGCAACCCATCTCTGCTTATGAGGATTCTGATGCAGAGGATTCCATTACTTCAGCCTCTCCCCAGAGGACTTTTCCTCTGGGGAAACCCTTCATACCTTAAGGGAGCAGTTCCAATGGGAAAGCCAGCACTACCCTCAGTCTGAAAAGAGAGACAGGGAATTCTTAGATCTTCCACAGCACAGACCTCTGGCCATTCCACCAGTCCTGAATGTTGAGGATGATGTTTTCCTGGAATCCAGTTTGACTCCTGATGCCCTCCTGCCTGCACTCAGAAAACCAGACAGGTATTACAGAGTCCCTGACTCTCACAAATTTCTTTTTAAAAATCCTACTGCTGACCCTGAGGTAATTTCTCAAGGACCTAAAGGAATTAAAGCAACTTCTGCTAAGAATCCCACCCCCTCATATAGGGATTCCCGAGCACTAGACAGATGGGGTAAAAAGTATACACCTCTGCTACTCTTGCTATCAGAGCATTAAATTGCCAGTTCCATATGCTAAAATTTCAGTAACATACCCTGGATCTCCTCAAACAAAAAAAATGTCTTCCTTTCCTGCTTGTGCAGAATCTAGAGTGTTACAAGAGTTAATGCATTCTGCCAGTCAAGTAACTAAACACAACTTGCACTGTGGTTTTGATGCCCTAGAAGCTTTTTGTAGGGCAGCAGTCACTGGTTCTATCCTTAGAAGACATGCATGGCTTAAGGAACAACCTTTGCCAGACTATGTTAAATCTAAATTGTTGGATGTCCCCTTGCACAAAGACAATTTATTCGGCACTAAGGCTGAAGAGGTCTTAAAAAGATGGAAGAAAAAGCAAAATATATGCAGACAGTTAAGGACTTCTTACAGGTCCAGCCAACAAGGTTCAGCAGACATTGTCCCGCCAAGCACTAGTTATTTCCTGCTTCTACCAGGTCAATTCAGCCCAGACCCTGTGGAAGCAGACCCCCCCCCTCGACAGCAGCCATAGGGAATGCAGAGATCTAAACAGTGGACTTTCTCCACTTCAAAAACAGGGAGTTCTAAGCCACCTCCTTATGGTAAGAACTCACAATGACTCTCCTCCCCACCCCCTCCATCTGCCCACCGTCACTTACGCCTAGGAGGAAAACTCTCCTTTCATGCAAGCACCTCAGCCACCATTACCAACAACCACTGGGTTCCCAACATAGTGTCCCAGGAATACAAATTTTCTTTCCACACCCTTCCAACTCCAAAAGGGTTCCCAGATCTACCTCCAAACCAGTAGGGAGAGGCACAAAGCAAGTCTTTTCCCTGCTCTCTAAGAGGGCAATAGAGCATGTTCCTGCAGAACAGAAAGGTCACGGTTTCTACTCCAGACTTTTTCTGGTACCCAGAAAATAGGGCACCTGGCACCACATCCTCGATCTATCCATTCTAAACACCTTCCTGATGATACAAAAATTCAAAATGCTCATCCTCCAGCAGCTGCTACCCATGCTCTCCAATGATGCTTGGCTAGCCACCCTAGACCTAAAAGATGCCTACCTCCACATTCCTATCAGGGAATCATGCAGGAAATATCTGTGTTTCAGAGCAGGATCTCTGCACTTTCAGTTCTCTGCACTTCCCTTTGGCTTATCTACTGCTCCCAGAGTTTTCATAAAATTTCTGGCTCTGGCCATTGTCTTTTGCAGACAAAGGAATATCCAGATTTACCACACTTGGACGACTGCCTAATTCAGGCAGACAGCCAGGAAAAGCAGCTCAAGCACCTGGCCTTTGCAAAGTCCCTACTGACCTCCCTAGGGTACAAAGTCAACAAAAAGAAATCCAAACAGGAACCCATCCAAAGGGTTATATTCCTGGAAGCAAGCCTGGACACAGCATCCCAGATGGCATTCCTTACACCAGAAAAGCAAAATTTCCTGACAGTCTACTTCTCACAACTAGCCATCAGACCCCAATTATCTGCAAGGAAAATTCTGCAAGCTCTGGGTTTCATGGCATCTTGTATTCTACTCATTCCATATGCCAGACTGCATATGACGAAACTTCAGTGGTACCTAAAAAGCCTTTGGTGTCACCACTGTGAAGACCTGGAGACTCTCATACCCATGATACCTTGCCTCAGAAAAGATTTTCTTTGGTGGGCAACAGCATTCTGCCACAACAAGGGACTACCTTTCTCACCACCACCCCGCCACTCAGACCCTCACCACAGATGCATAAGACTATGCCTGGGGTGCACACCTGGATGGCAGATGCATACAGGGCCAATGGAGCCCACAGCAAATCCATCTGGACATCAACCAAAAAGAGATGATAGCTGTCCAGCACGCCTTGACAGCTTTCAAGCCCCTTCTCAACCTAGGGGCTCTCCTGATCAAAACAGATATCACCACTGTCATGGTATATCAACAAGCAGGGAGGGACTAACTCCTACCCCCTATGCAGGCTGACCATGACCCATTGGCACACAGTCACTGCCATGTAACTCCACCTGTTAACACAGTTCCTACCAGGTTCTCAAAACTCTCTGGCAGACCACTTAAGCAGAAATCTTCTGGACCCACATGAGTGGCAGCTTGACAAAAGAACCTTCACCCTAATAACTCAGAAATGGAGCACCCCGAAGGTCGACCTCTTTGCCTCCCACACTAAACATCAGCTCAGCAAGTTCTGCACCAGGGAGCATTACTGCATGGCTTGGAAAGTGGATGCCCTGTCTTTACCCTCAGTCAATCTCTTGGTCTATGCCTTTCCTCCACTACTTCTCATTCCCAGGGTACTGCTCAGAATAAAGGGGGGAAAACCAAGGACAATTCTTATTGCTCCAGACTGGCCTTGCAAGCACTGGTACCCACTGCTGCACAGCCTGTCCCCACTGCCACCCTGGCATCTCACTCAGATTCCAACCCTACTGACCCAGAGGAAAGGAGAATTCATGCATCCCCAATTGCAGATCCTCAGTTTGTCAGCTTGGCTTATTCCCTAACCCCCGATCAATCTGCCAACCTCAATAAATAGGTTCTAGATGTTATATATGAGACCAGATGCCCTAGAACTAGAAAGTCTTATGCTGCAAATGGAAAAGGTTCTGCACCTGGATTTAGGCTAAGGGAGCCAGTACGGCACAGCCCTCCCCCCACCATCCTGGATTACTTAGCCGACCTGCTATACAGTGGTCTCTCTTTTTACTCTATTATAATTCATGCCTCTGCTATCTCTGCTCATTTCCCCACTGAGCAGCCCCTTTTTTCACACCCTCTGATCAAACAGTTCCTAAGAGAGGCTAGCAACTTGAGGACACCCAGAAGAGCACCAACCCCAGCTTGGGACCTTAACTTTGTGTTGGAAAAGCTCACCCTGCCCCCCTTCAAACCAGCCTCTTCAACAGAGCTAAAAATTCCCTCCTGGAAGACAGCTTTCCTTCTGGCCATCACTTCAGCCAGAAGGGTCTCTGAGATGCAAGCACTCATGACTGTGGAACCCTTCATCTTCCATGCTGACAGGGTATCCCTCAGGACTAACCCATCATTCATGCCCAAGGTGGTGTTCATTGTGGCTCCAAACCAATCCATTCATTTGCCCACCTTTTTCCCTAACTCACAGAACAAGGGGGAAAGGATCCTGCACTCTCTAGTTGGGTACAGACAACTCAGATTCTATCTAGGCAGGACTAAATCCTTCACAAAATCTGATCAATTGCTGGTTAGCTTTGCTGCAGGGGCAGAGGGCAAAGCTATCCCCAAACAAACCATTTCCAAATGGATAGCACACTTCATCCATATCTGCTACAAGCAACATGGAAAGCCTCCCCCCAAGGGGGTCAGGACTCACTTCACCAGAGCAGCCCCCACCTCTACAGCTTTCCTCAGAGGAGTCCCCACCAGGGAGATCTGTTCACATCTTTACCAAACATTACCACCTACCTGTCTTCTCCAAATCCAGGGCAGGGCCTGCCTCTGCAGTCTTGCAGGGCATCCTAGCCAGCCCCTAGTTTCCTTGACTGCCTCCACCCATTTCCTCAGCTTTGGGAATCAACCCAAATGTGATGACTGCAACAGTGAAACATGAAGAACATAGTACAGTTGTGTACAATTACCATAAATGTAGTTGTTCAAGTGTATTCACTGTTGCAGTCCTGGTTTCCCTCCCTCCATCCCCCTCTTCTTTCTTCTCTTTCCTTACAAGGGACAGATTGGTATTTACTTCCTGCTGGTGGGGTTCTTTCACCAGAACCTGGCTCCCACTTGGGGGCTCCTTACAGGTTAGGCATGAAAAACTGATGTAATGGTGTCACCTGCCCTACTTTATACTACTGACGACCTGACATCAGTCCTGAAGCAACAGCAACCAAAGCATTAATACTAAGCCTCTGGTATTCGGGCCGGCCAACGACTACCCTGGCAGGGATAACCCAAATGTGATGACTGCAGCAGTGAATGCACTCAAACATCTACATTTATGTTTAGTGTACACAACTGTAATTTCATGCCCCCTGAGCTACAGTTGCCACAGGCCATGCCCCCGGGGAACCGGGCAGAGAAGCCACAGGACATCCCTGTTCAGGGTACCTGCTCTTGTGATTCCTCCTCAGAGACCCCCACTGAGGAGCCCCCTCAAAAGAGGACATGCAAGAGGAAGCACATGGACTCGCCTGAGGATTCTTTAATGGAAGACATGGATTATGATGATGGTGAAGGGTCCCCATGGTCACCTCTTGATGATGTCTCCTTTGGAGACATCCTGGAAATGCTAAAACAGAGAGGTGACTGCAAGCCTTCCAACCCTTTGTCTGAGGAGCCCATGTTCCTGCAGGCTTTCCGCTCCTGGCCTTACACCTCTTGGGTGACTCTGCCTGCCAATGAGCTCATCATGCAGCACACTTGGAAGAACCCTGATTCCATTGAGGTGATCCCTCAGAGACTTGACAAAATTCTTTCCCCTCCTGAGGAGAACCCGCATTGGTCCAGAGGGTTACCAGTCGACGCTATGGTGGTGGAGGTGTTGGCCACAAAAAAGGACTTGACTGAGGAAAGTCCCACTGTCCACCTGCCCAACAGAGAGTCCTGGGTGGTGGACAGACTTGAGAAGCGAGTTATTGCATCAGGGACCTTTGCTATATGGTCACTGAACTATTTGGCACATTTTACAAGGCTCCAGAGGGACTTGATCTCTGAACTCTCTGGGACACTCACAGGACAGCTGTCTGATGAGGTCAGGGAAAAAGTAGCCTTGCAGCTCGCAACCCTGGAATCAATCTCATGCTATCACATGCAACTGAAGGGGCGGCTAGAGCAGCGGGTTTGGGTATTGTCATGAGTCGTCATGCCTGGATGCGCATTTGTGACCTCGCGGAACACTTCAAGTCTTCCTTTTTGAATGCTCCCATCGAAGCATCATCTCTTTTTGGCTCCAAGGTGAAGGACACACAAGCCAGGTGCAAGTAGGATAGCAAGACCCTGTCTGCTGTAGGCCTATGGTTTTCCAATCCTCAACGTTCCTTCTCCAGAAATCAGAGTAGTGGGAAAATGTGGCACAACAAATTTCAGGTTTCTTTCTATGAAGCATGTGGTGATGATACCCCCAGGGGCAGAGGGATAACAATTCCGGAAGATGCCCCTACAGAGGCAGGGGGGTCCTCATAACCAAGGATCCAGGGACTCCTCCCCTGGACAGCCTTACCAGTGCTTCTGAGGAGCAGCCCAATTGCTTACCTCTGGAAGCAGTCAGGGGTCATTTTTCTCTGCACCAAGCTATCTGGCAATCTATTACCACCGATCTTTGGGTGCAGAGTGTAATCACCAGAGGTTACACCATTCCCCTTCCTTGTCAACCAAATCTTCCAAAAAAGCTTCCCGGTGTTCCACCCAGTCAAAGGGAAGAAGCAGCTTCAGAGATAATAAAGCTGTCTCAAAAAAGAGTTATCCAACCAGTCCCACCATACCAATGTGGATCTGGATTCTACTCAAGATTCTTTTTTGTGCCAAAAAAGACAGGGGACTGGAGACCCATTTTGGATTGCAGCAGCTTGAACAAGTCTGTCACCCAAACCAAATTCCAGATGGTCACGATTCAGTCCATTCTCCCTTTTTTAAGGGAAGGTGATTGGATGTGCTCAGTAGATCTCCGGGATACATATTACCACATCAAAATGGACAAATGCTCCAGGAGTCCACTTCACTGTTGGCTAGGGGCTAGTCATAATCAATTTTGTGCCCTGATGTTTGGTCTCTCTACAGCCTCCAGAGTGTTCACAAAGTGTATGGCAGTGGTTACAGCTTATTTGAGACTGCAAGGATTCCGGGTGTTGCCATATTTGGATGACTGGCTCCTCACCACCCCCACAGAGCATCTTCTGATAGCAGCACTGCATTATACACTCTATCTGGCAAAAATTTTGGGAACAACAATACAACGGGAAAAATCAAACCTTACTCCTACACAACAGATAGAATTTATTGGTGCAGTTTTCAATACCCGGTCCTGTCTAGTCTCACTCCAAAATCACAGACTCTAGCGATTGAGGCTCCAGCTCCGTATGATACTCTGTCAAACAAAAGTTTCAGCAAGGGAGGTTCTTCAGGCCCTAGGATCCATGGCACTTCAATAACAATAGTGCCCCTAGCAAAGCTACCCATGCGAATTCTGTAATGGCTCCTTCTTTGTCAGTGGTTCCTGAACCATCACCCCCTCCAGTTACCAGATTCACATAACCAATTCCTGCAGGCAGGACCTTCTTTGGTGGATGAGGCCAGACGCAGAACTTTGGAGTCGCCCATTTCAGTCCCCTCAGCCCAGGGCCATTGTGACCATGGATGCTTCCCTGATCTGGTGAGGGGGCCATTTCCAGGGTAAAACAGTCCAAGGTGCATGGTCCACCTCAGAGGCCCACTTGCATATCAGTGTTCTAGAACTGAGAGCGGTGCTGTTAGTGTTGCAGGCTTTTCACCCAGTTCTCCCTTCTGGGACAATTGCAATTTAGTCAGACATGTCACTGGTTTGGTATATCAACAAGCAAGGAGGAACCAAGTCCTACCCCTTGTGTTGAAAAGCCATGAGAATTTGGCAGTGGGCAATAGCTTCCAATCGCTTTCTGATAGCAATGCATATCCCGGGGAGCTCCAATGTAATTGTGGACAAACTGAGTAGATGCATCCTCCTGCCTCATGAGTGGTCCATCAACCCTAAGGTGGTGACAGAAATCTTCAGCCACTGGGGCCAGTCTTGCTGCGAACTTTTCACCTCCCCATCAAACAACAAGTGCAGCAGCTATTTTGCCCTGTTTCCCCCAGAGGGGGAGTGTCCGAGGGGCACTCTGATCCACAATTGGACCACAGGATTTCTTTACACTTATTCTCCCATTCCCCTGATTCCACAATTTCTAAAGAAAGTTCTTCGGTGATCCTCATAGCCTTGTTCTGGCCTCGACAAGTTTGGTTCCTCTTCCTTCGGCCTCACCTAGTATACCCACCGTGGATTCTGGACCCTCTTCCAGATCTGATTACTCACTCGCAAGGGTTGAGCCACCCAAATCTGTCCAATCTCAAGCGAACGGCTTGGTTTCTCCACTTCCGTTAGTTGCCAGGCAAGCTAATCTCACCTCACCTGTTCAGGACATCATTCTGGCCTCTCATAAACCATCCACCAGAAGACTATATCAGGATAAATGGAAAAGGTTCTCCATCTGGTCTAAGGATAACATGCTAGACCCGTATTTGGCTCCAGTGACTGCAGTGCTGCAATACTTGGCTACTTTTTTTGATAATAGAGCCTCTGCCTCTACCATACAAGTAAACCTGGTAGCAATTTCTAATTTCTACAATGGTGGCACCCCTCTCATCTCCTTACATCTATGCAAAGCCTTTCTCAAGGGAACCTCTCATATCAGGCCTCCTGTCAGACAGCTTGTGGAGCCATGGAACCTCGCATTAGTCCTTCAGTCTTTGACTCAAAAACCCTTTGAACCCACAGCGAAGTGTGACCTAAAGTTCTTGTCCTGGAAATCTTTGTTCTTAGTAGCCATCACATCAGCCAGATGGGTCTCGGAGCTGCAGGTATCACTCTGGATGAACCCATCCTTCCTTCCTTCCCAAAGTTGTTTCTAATTTCTCCATTAACCAGACCATTGACCTACCTGTGTTCTTCCTGAATTTTTCCAATAAAGGAGAGTACTGCCTGCATTCCTTGGATGTACATAGGCAACTTAGATTCTACCTAGACAGGACCAAGCCTATCTGTAAGTCTGAACAGCTTTTCATCTGATCTTTGGGGCTTAGAATGGGAAACTCTGTTTCCAAGGTTACATTATCAAAATGGCTAAGGGAACTGCATAAGTTTTATGTATTCCCTCACAAAAGAACCTATGCCAAAGGTTAAAGCTCACTTCACTAGATCTATGGCAGTATCTGTCGCTTTCTATTCCAGGGCTTTCATGGATGACATTTGCGCAGCAGCCACTTGGGCTGAACCTCATACCTTCATCAAGCATTACAAATTGGACTTGGTCTCCAGCAGGAGAGCTGCCTTCACCTCAATGGTACTCAGGAATGTTCTTCCATAAGGGCCGCCCACGGACCTCAAGGTAGCTTGGGATTCTGTCCCATCAGTGATGAATAGAAAGAAGATTAACAACATCAGATAAAGAAGTTATGCCTTACCATAATATTCCATCTGTGGTGGTGGTGTTCTTTCATTCATCACATCCCACCCTCCTTCCACCTTCAAAGCCTCCTGGGGGATGCTTTGGGTCCAAGTGGTGTCCTAGGGTATTTGCGTAGAAGTGGCCTTGGCTTTACTTCTCTATCTCTAGCAAACTCAATCTGAGGTAACAGGTAGAAGGGCATTCTGGGTAGAGGCTTAGCTCAAGGGTTTTTGGCTGGCGTGAGCTTGGTAAAAGGCTGACTCTGTTCCGAAGGCTAGAAACCGAACCCCCATCAGTGATGAATGAAAGAAGATCAACAACACAGATGGAACGTTATGGTAAGACATAACTTTTTTCCTTCTAACCTTGTCAGTCTCTACTATCTCCCACTTTTTCTTGCACT
The DNA here is from genome assembly GCF_019279795.1 of Protopterus annectens. NCBI lineage: Eukaryota > Metazoa > Chordata > Ceratodontiformes > Protopteridae > Protopterus > Protopterus annectens. Next base: position 491,008,577 of record NC_056747.1, read on the forward strand.
CCTCCTTTCTTTTCATAACTTCATGGACATCTGCATTCCACCACCACTTTTCTTTATGAATCTTATTTCCATGTCTTGCTTAGACAGTATCTGTTCTTTTAATCCTCATGCATGCTGTTTTGAGATGCTGTCATTCTTCAACTTATCTAGATTGCATTTGAATAGGTTCAGTGAGGAGCTCTGTTGTACATGAATAGGAAGTCTATTCCAGAGAAGCGGCAGTCTCTGGGAGACACATCTGCCTCCAACAAGTTTTGTTAGTGTCATAAGCTAGGTTGAGATCCTTAGAGTGAGTATCTCTTCTGCCATTTGATGTTCTGATGTGCAGCATTTCCATTAGAACAGGGTCGGAGATTGCCCTATAGGCCAGGTACAAGTCACCTCTCAGCAGCCTGTAAGATACAGAACAAAGTGACAGGGCTTTCAACCTGTCCACATAGATCATGATTTGGAGTCACTGTATTTTCTTAGTGAGAAACCTCTGAGGTCTCTCCAGCTGCTGCAGATATCTGGTGAGGTACATGTAAAAGGGTGCATTATTCTCTCTTAGTGGTCTGATGAGGGTTGAGTACAGTGGAGTTATAACATCTCTTGACCTGGATGCCCTTGCTTATGAGGTGCACTACATAGAAGGCGTTCCTTACAACTGTGGAAACTTGGTGGTCAAAGTTCATATTGCTATCAACCTGTGTTCCCTGTCTCATACCACTGGGTTGTAACTCAGGGAGGTGCTGTCAGTATTGTAATTTGTTGGGAGTTCCATTTGCCAAAGGGAATAATAATGCATTTTTTTTGCATTTAGTTTTAGACCATGTCTTTAGCACCTGTCATTCATTTCTGTTAGCCCTTCTTATAATATGTTTACATCATTGGGAGACTGAATGATTGCTCCCAGTTTGTAATCATCAGCAAACTTTGTGAGCTAGAGACTGTCTACTTTGGCCTAGACTTCTGCAAAATAGATGCCAAACAGTAAGGGGCCCAGCACAGACCCCTGTGGTACTCCACTGGTGACAGGTCTACTGGTGGAGGTGGAGTCACCAATTTTGACCATGTGTGTTCTGTCGGTCAGCCAATCGGCAGCCCAACTAGTAATGTAGGGTTAATCCCCAGCTGGGAGAGTTTGTCAGTGATGCCAGAGAGGTTGTGTCAAAAGCCTTGGGAAGGTCAAGATAGGTTGTGTGCAGTGTCTTACTTTCGTCCATGACATTCTCAAAGAAGTCTACCAGGTTTAATAAGCATGATCTACTCTTAATGAAGCCATACTGGGTAGGGTCTAGAGTTTGGAGGTCACCTATGTCCTTGTTGATAAGGTTCATGGTTCTTTCAGATGTGGATGGTTAGATTTATGGGTCTTTAGTTCCCTGGGCCAGTTGATGGCCCCCCCTTTGTGCAGGGGAATTACTGTTGCTGTTCTCCATTATGCAGGAACATAGCCAGTTCTCAATCTATGATTAAAGAGAGTGGTAAATGGGTCCACTAGGTGTTTTAAATTGTTTAGTGAACAACCTGGGATATTATCTGGCCCCATTGAGGCCGTGTTTTTGGCCTTGACAAGTGCAGAGATTACCTGTTCTCTAGAGATACTAGGCAGAGGGCTGGTGTCAGGTATGCTTTGGGATATGGTAGGTGGGAATAGGAGGGTGAAGTTTGAGCTTAATCTGTCAAGTAGCAGGTTGGTGATATCTTCCGGTGTAGTATGTGTAATCCCATCTGCAACCAGTTCGGCACATAGCTGAGCTTTCCCTTTTAGGCTTTGGATATAGTTAAATAGTGCTTTATGATTATCATTGGCTAGGGATGTGATTTTAATTTTGTAATTTGCTTTAGAAGACTTTACAAGATTTCTGATATTCTTGTTTAGGCTTAGGAGGGAACTCTTCCTGTGCAGAATGATATCCCTTTTGCTTTTGGACAACAGTTTCTTCCTCTTGTTATATAATCTGTTTATACTTGAAGTCAACCACGGTGGCTTGTTTTTAGGGGAAGACCTGGTTTTGATCTAGACAGGTACAGCAGAGTTTGTGCAATCACTTAAGTGTTTGCACAGGTCATTTGCATACACTTCTGCGTAGTGATCATTAATGTCTGTGATTGCTGGTGGTATGAATCTTTTTATACCATCACTTAGTAGGCTGGAGTTAGCTTTGGTGAAGATTTTTATAATTTTTGTTTCTGTGAGGGAGTCAATTCCAGTAGCTACATCAAATAAGACTGATTTTTGGTCTGACCTAACCAGGGAGGGCATCATGCATAGGAAAGTATAGTGAAAATGATGGGAAACTGCATTGCACTGTGCACAGCAACGAGCAAATGTGAGGCTTATATACAGGTGAATTTAAACTGTTTTTAACATAACTACCAAGGAGGAAAGCCCCAGACTGAGCCTTTCCTCAGCAATCTCCAACTCAGATGGGTCCTGAGCTACACACTTCTGCCACAAGGGTGCAGGGAGACCCTCTTAATGGAAGATAGCTGGTTTAAGAGCACAGTGATACCAAACAAGTCTAGATTCAGCAGGTCTGAATCTAGCCTATGCTATGTAAGGTAAGGAAAAACAATTTCTAGATGGGAATGACTCAGGGACAGTCACTTAAGGGTCAAAGTGAGTGTCTTTAGTAGTATATTATTAGATGACTTGCAATGGTACCACCCTCTGCACATACTGACAGCTCTTTGAGCAGCTGTGAACAGTGGGAGACTATGGAGAGCATTTTCTGTACTTCAAACTGGAGAGGTTTGCTTATATGCAAGCATGGGTAACCCATTTGCACAGTGTGCAAATGCAAGGCTTTGGTACAAGCAGGATGAAAGACTTTTACAGAGGTAAACCCTCAGGCTAATTAGATAAATGCTTTACAACAGAAGTCAGAATTCCTGCAATATCAGGAATCCTTAGAAATAAGTTCACTAACCCTGAGCAATGCTCACAACACAAAAACTTTGCAACTTTGGCAAACTCAAAACAACTTTTGCAGTATCAGAGTAGGATAGGAAATATCAGAATGCTGTTAAAACAACCTAAAAGCAGTTCAGTAACAAACAGTTGGAGGATCTTTAACAAGTGGAGGCTGAAAAGTGATAAATTCAACCAAATCAATAAATGCAGGACAGAAGTATTAAGTAGCACTGAAACAGTTAGAGCAAGTCCAAAAAATAAATGAATAAATACTTGTATCAGCTTTGTAGGTCCATATGGTTTAGACACTGGTGTCTTGTATCATCAGGCCAGTGCAAGACATTCTTGGAAATTCTTTTAGAAATTAAGGAAACATTGCAAATGATTTTAATTATATTAGTGTCTTGAATACAGGATTATTATTTCTTCTGCTTAGAGCTTTCTCTATTTGATGATATATTAGCTGTATGAAAAGTGTGGAACTGATGTCTTTGTAGTGGTACTGTTCCTGGTGCTGCTTCCTGATTACTGTCTGACTGCAGCCGTCCTGGAGGCTTAGTGTCTCAAGTATATTCATGTGCATATGGGTTCCCATATGCATGCACATGTGGTTGTGTAAGTATACTGGTAAGTCTAAGGGTCTAATGAATGTAATTTAAAGATGCACTGCATTTTTTATTATTTGGATGCGTCATAAGAATATAAATATAATCTGCAGAAAAATACTATCACAAGTCTTTGTTTATGGTATGACCCTCAAACGGTTTTAACACCTTTGTCTATTATTTTCTTCTTCCACTGTCATATGCTGCTTCAAGTACATAAGTCACTTATCATTGTAATTGATAATTAAATCATTTATTAATTAACCGCGGTAGTGCAATGGTAGCATTGTTGCCTCACAGCAAGAAGTTCTCCTGTTCGATTCTCGGCTAGAGTGCCTTCTGTGTGGAGTCTGCATGTCCTCCCCGCGGTCGAGTGGCGTTCGAAAGACATGCGTGAATGGGCGTGCCTTTGTTGAAGGTCAGGCTGGCAACTCGGCACCATAAAAAAATCTATTGCCAATCATTAGCGGACCGGAGTTCCACTGTGGCGACCCCTAACCGGGAAAAGCCAAAAAGACAAACAACATTAATTCATTCATTAATTTTCTGAAACCTACTTTATTTTATTCAGGGTTAGAGGTGAGCTGCTACCCATCCTAGCACTCCATCAGGTAATTTAGAGGGTTGCAAATACATCTGTTAACATTTTGGGATGTCAGAAGATACTGGATACCCCAGTAAAAATCTTGTAGGATGCAAGTAAGACACAAACTCAGCACAAGTGCATCCAAAATGAAAAAAAAAAAAAAAACTTGAGAACCAAGCTGTGTTGAGTAGGAACACTATGCCATCTTTCTCACTTTTTATTAAATATATAGTGTTGTATCACAATTGAGCAAGTACACAGTCTGTAACAAAAGATCAGTCAGTGAGAAACATTTATTTTGTATTACTTTTTATGGTTAAAGAACTGATGTGGATATGGCACAGTGATGTAATAGTTAGTATTGCTGCTTGGTTCTCTGGTCTGCTTCTTGGCTAAGGTGCTTTCTTTGCAAAGCATGCATGTCTTTCTTGTATCTGTGTGGGGTTTTATTGTAGTCCGTGGTTTCCTCTTGCATAGAAAGATATGCTAATAGAAGAACTGGCAATCCTCCGAATTGACTGTAGGTTTGTATGTCTATGGTGTACATTTGAATATGGATCCTGCAATGGACTGGCATCCTGTCAAGGGATGATTCAGTGCCTTATGCTGATTGCTTTTTGTGATAGAGCTCGGCTCCTCCACAGTCATAAATAGGAGAAAATGGTTATCAGATAATGAATGAATGAATTAAATATGAGGGTGTGAAATGCCATATTAAAATATGTCCAGTGGTTAATCGTCTCTTTTATCTCTATACAACGGTAGTATTGGTCAATATATCACTTTTTCTCCCATTTTTTAATTTCTCCAAGTCTTTTGGGTTTCTAATACCATTATGGAAATGGACCCCATTCTTAAGGCAAAGTATGAAAAGTTCATGAAATTAGTATTGTTTCAATCTTTGATATTAGCCAGAAGTGCTCATCGCAGCACCCACGGTGCGCCCAGTAATGATTTCTCCTGCAATTCGTTTGCAGATGCATGTATTGTTAACAAATCTAAATACGAATGTAGATTCTTTTTTTATAAGAGCCGTTCCTCCTACTACTACTGGAACTGTCTGGGTGTCTTTCTTCCACATTGCTCTCATTTCTGTTTGCAAATCCTGATATTTTATGACTTTGTGTCTTTCTATACGCAAGACATTGTAGTCACTGGGTGTAGTGATTTCAATGATCAATGCTAATTTTGTCTTCTTTTCATGGACCACTATATCTGGTTTTCTTGCATCTGTCTTTTGAACTGTTGGTAATGGGTGGTCCTATTTGATGTAGACTTCATTATTTTTTGTGTTGCTTTTGTGGCTTATTTTTCAGCTACTTCAGTATTATAATGTTTGCACAATCCCCAGTGCAACAGTCTTGCCACATTATTATGCCTTTCAGTATACAGTCCTCCTGTCATTAGTATGTCAGAACCAGCAACAAGGTGTGCAACTGTTTCCAGCTATGTTTTACAAAACCTGCATTTGTCTGTTTCTCCCACATGTTCAATTGACTTTGTAAACCAATGTGTACGTAGTCCACTATCTTGGGCTACCAATATTAACCTTTCATCGTTTGGATTGAATTCTCTTCTCCGTAACCATTCCTATGTTCGATCCTGATCAACATGAAGTTATTCCAGGAGTTTCTATACTTGCAAGTATATTTATGCATTTTCCACATTTCTTGCCTTCTCATGTGATCCTTCACCTTATATTCTTTCTTTTGTTTGTTAGCACATTCGGTTCTGACTGACTTTTATCTACTTCTGTTTTGATTTCCATTCCCACTTGACGCCGATGTGCTTCTGCTAGACTAAGCAGGGAAGTCCTCTTAGATTTATTCTCCTCATGTTTTGAAACTTTCACTATGTTTCCATCTTGTGAGGTCAGCAGATATATATGCAGTCCCATGATTGCAAATCTCTACATGAAATCAATTATGAGGAGGCCCATAACTCCTTCAGAACAGGGAGTATATAATCTTGGTATGCACTGATTTTTATAAATCATTTGATGAGTATGAAGCATCCTTCTTGTCTTCCTGTCTAATTTATCCAACACATTTTGGGGCTAGTCATTCACTCCAAGAATGTAAGTTAAGACAGGAAGAGCAATTTGGTTTATAGCTTGAACTTTGTTCCTAGATGTCAACACTATTTTCATGATTAATTTAAGTCTTGTAAAATATTTTTACTGAGTTTTATTTGCATTTGTTCATGTTTTATTGTTGATCCTTCAGTTCCCAAATATGTATATGCTCCCTCTTGCTCAAGTTCTTTTATATCACATTCTTGTCCCAAAGTGCTGTTTTCTTGGTGCTTCAGCTTTCCTGTTTTAAAGGTTGCTTTTGCACATTTATCAAAACAAAATGGCATTCTTATATTATCTGAAAAAGTTTTGGCTACTTGGAGTTGTGATTTCAGTCCCTCATCAAATGAGCTATACAGTTTTAGATAATCTACAAAGAGAAGATGAGAAGTCTTTGCACTTTGTTGCTTTCTGGGAGCCAAGTTATAGCCATAATCTAATCTGTTAAGCAACAGTTTAATGGGTTAAGGACAAGACAAAAGGGCAGCGGTGACGCAGAGTCACCCTGGAATATCCCCCTTTGAATTTTTATCCTTGGAATAATAATTTGTCTTTTATCATGGCTTAAGTGGTTTGCCACTGTTTCATGGTCACTCTGATGTAATTTATCATTGTAGGGTTTATCTTGTACATTTTTAAGCACTCTTTTCTCCATGAATGTAGAATACTGTTAAATACTTTTTGTAGTCTATCCATGTCATACTTAGATTCTTCCCTTTTAACAGTTCTCTACCATGACTTCAACAGCAAATGATCCTTTCTACCATATGACCCTCTTTTATTACTCTTTTGTTCTATTGCCGCAATTGAGTTTTCTTCAAAATGACTATAAACTCTGCATCAATTCCAGTGTATAGTTTATGTCGGAAGGCAAGTTATTGGTCTATAGTTTTTAGGGTAGCTTTCGGGTTCACTCTTAAGTAGGAGCATTGTTTTTCCTGTTTGCCAGGCTGCTGTCTGTTCAGGGTATGCATATAAATAGTTCAAGGATGTTAATAATTTTAGACAGAAGTTAGATACTGCATCTGAGCCTGGGGTTTTCCAATTAGAGGATTTTCTTAACTTTGTTTCAATCTCTTCAGCCATTACTTCATCCATTTTCATATCTTGTACATTTGAACAACTTCTTTCTTTTAGTATTGGTCAGTGTATCCCTTTGTTTTGTTATGAACTTTCCTATGACTCTCGAGATTTTTCATGTACTCTGGTACTACCTGATATGAGTATCTTCTATTACTGAAAACTTAATGCCCAAAATTAGAGTTTTTTGATGTGCTGTAAAAGGCAAAAAGGCCATGAGATACAGTGTTATAGTGTTAGAAAATAAACACTGAACCTCACAATTAGGTTATCAAGTAGTTTGTATCTTTGCGTTCATGGTTTAGCTCGAAGGTCTCAAGCTGTGGTCTCGGGTGTGTAGTTAAAATAATTTTATGAATTTGTAGATTGCATTTTGGAGAATATTCACCATTCTTCTGCCCAGAAGGGAAGGAATTCTTGCTTAGGACTAGAAATATTTGCTTCTAATGCATGTTGGCTTGTACCTAAGCCCATATGAGAATTTTTCACTTTGTGGCAACAACTGTTTAAAAGAGCGGGACCCCATGGAACAACATGGAAACACAGTATAATTGAATATATAGCAAGACAAGTAGACACCACCACTGTCCTATGTTTGGTACACATCAGGCCCTTTAAGGATATCTGCATTTCATGTCTGATAAAGGATTCAGTGCTGTTAAAACAATACATACCACATTTGGCAGTTATGGGTCACAACAACAACAGAGCTGTGCTAACAGGGAAGTGGGGAGAGAAAGTGTAATGGGTTATATAGTTGAAGGATGATAATAAAATATGGTAGAATGAAGTGGAAAAAATGGGAAAGCATGGAGTGTTGGATGAATATACTCAGTAGAAACAATCCAAACTAGACCGAGTAAGTAAGGAAGGATTATTTGGCATGTGTAGCGGGGGGGGGGGGGGGAATTCAACTGAGGTAGAAAATCGCAGTAATGCAATTTGATGATTTGAAGTTTGCTGAAGTCATATATGGATTCAGCATTAATATCACAGATCTACAGAATATTAAGCCTTACTTCAAAACTGGTAGGCATTGTCAGGTAACCTACAACATCATGTGGGTGGCATTGAGGGATATCCGTTGATCAAAGGCCAATCCATTGAAAACTGAGGTAATTAAAATAAAGCAATCAACATACTTGTTAAATGATCTCCTACATCCCTGGACTTAATATAATTAATTCTAGTGTTGCTGCTCCACAACTGTAATGACCCACTTTGCTGAATATATGCTTTTGGATCTACTTCATTTGATCGACAGACCATGTGATCGAAACTCATTTGGTCAAAATCTCATTTGATCGAAAACCAGTATTCGAGGCATAAAACTGGGATTTGTCCCCCTCCCCAATGTAGTGTGACCCTGGAGTTGATATCTATAGTTAGGGAGTGTGGTGGGCACAGCCCTCCCACCTGTTTTTGTTTAAAATGTGTACTTTTTGTTTTCTTTTCTTCTTTTAAATGAAAATAGGTGGGGGGCTTTTCCCCCCCACCCCCCCAACTATATATATCAACTCCAGGGTTGCACTACATTGGAGACGGGGACAAATCCCAGTTTTATGCCTTGAATACTGTTTTTTGACCAAATGAGTGTCGATCAAATGGTCTGTTGATCAAATGAAGTAGACCCATGCTTTTAGCTGAGCACTTGACCAACATGCAACTAGTAGGGTACCTGTGTGTCATTCTCCGATGCATCGTTCTGTTGTTGTATTATGCTGAGAATGTGTTATGGATAAGTAAGTGATATGTTGTTGTTTGCTTCTTTATAGCTCAACGTAATGTGTGCATCTTTGAGAACAATGTACATCTGATATGATAAGAGCCTATGTATGTATTAAGTAGGGTGTCAGGGCAATACAAGAGTAGCAGTCTTATTATGCTACTGTGATAATGGATGTACAAAAAGAGGAAAATAGTAAAGTTTTGAAAGACAAGTTGAATCCTCTACAAGAATGTAAAATACTCTTGACCTTCACTAGTTCATTAGGAAAGGGAAGTTCATGGAAGAGAACCACAGGGATTAAGTACATAAATTTACAGTGAAAATAAAGCCAGAACATAAATATTTACCTACAGCAACTCCAAGATCACTGTACATGAAAGCAGGAGGAATAATCTGTGGTACCACAATCTCAAAGTTAGTACAGATTCCCCTGTTCACACATTTTTGCTCATGAGCGTCACTGTGACCATGTTAACACAGTAAAGTCACAGAACCACACTACCTAAGACCTCAGTGACAGATTTAACTGCATCATATGTCACACAGGTGACAAAACATAAAAGTATTACTGTTACATAATTACTGCAAAGTTTATTGGGTGTATAAAACAATGTCAGATTAAACAAATGTTTACATAGGTTCATAGGTTCATAGGTTCATACTAGGCTATCTGCCCGAGGGCATTTACAAGCCTAGCCCATAGTTTTGTGGCTTACGCCACCCCTTTAGTATGGGGAACTATACCCATTATTTTGCTGTGCCTCTGTTGAGCAGTGACACTGAGGTAATCCCTGGGGTATATCTGCGATCTCCCATCCATTGGTCAAGATTTATCTTGAACAAGGCCAGCGAGGTGCTCTGCCTCACATATACCGGGATTTTATTCCACAGCATAGGGAGTCTTTGGGTGATGAATCTATCCCTCCAGCACGCCTATTAATAGCCGTGTCGAGGTTTAAGTCTCCGCCTTGTGACTCTGACAGATCTAGATTTTTGAGGTGAAGCATATTCATCAAATCTGGGTTTGACATGGCCTTGTATGTTAGGCAAAGGTCACCTCTGAGCAAGCGTGGCGACTGAATAGAGCTGGAGTTCTTTCAGTCGGGCAGCATAGGACAGATGTTTGAGACCCTTTATCCTTTTGGTGAGGAACTTTTGTGGCCTCTCCAGCTGCTGCAAGTGTCGGGTCAGATACATTCGAATGGGGCATTGTACTCAATCATTGGTCTGATGAGTGATGAGTATAGGGAGACTATGACCTCCCTTGATCTAGATGAGAATCCCTTCATGATAAGGTGGGCAATGTAGAAGGTCTTCCTAACTACTTTAGCTACATGGGTGTCGAATGACAGACTACTATCAACCTGGGTCCCCAGGTCCCTGATAACTTCTTCTGTGCTCAGTGGATTGCCACCTATTTGGTAGCTAGGGGTAACCTTGTTTTTCCGAAGGGTATGACTATGCATTTTTGGCATTTAACTTTAGGCCATGGCTCTGGCACCAGTTATCCGTTTCTGTGAGACCCTTCTGAAGGATATCTGTGTCAGATGTGTTTTCTACTATGGCACCCAGTTTGCAGTCATCTGCAAACTTTGTCAGCCATAACCCTCCTGTGTTTGCTTGTACTTGGAAAAGTAGATGCCAAACAAGAGTGGGCCCAGGACTGAGCCCTGTGGTACACCACTTGTGACAGGCTTTGAGTCTGACATGGCGCCAGCAACTCTGACCCTGTGGGTTCTGTCACTCAGCCAGTTTGCAACCCATCTTGTGATGTATGGGTTAACATTTAAGCTGATGAGTTTTTCAATGATACCCGAGTGGGGTATTGTATCGAAGGCCTTCGCCAGATCGAGGTAGGCTGTATGGACTGCCTTTCCTCATCAATGGCTTTGGTGACTGTTTCAAAAAGTCAACCAAGTTTAGAAGGCATGATCTGCCTTTGACAAAGCCAAACTGGGATGGATCCAAAGTCTGCAAATTCCCTATGTCTTTATTTATGAGGTCCATTATGATCCTCTCCATGGCTTTGCAGATAAGGCTTGTCAAGCTAATGGGCCGGTAATTTCCAGGGTCGGTGGAGGCACCGCCTTTGTGAAGTGGGACCACAGTTGCAGTGCGCCACTCCTGGAATGTATCCAGAGGTAAGACTATGATTAAACAGCTGTCCTAGCTGTGGGTTTAATTCCTCGTTGAGTTCGTGGAGCACACAGCCGGGGACACCATCAGGTCCCATGGATGCTGTGTTTTTGCTTTGGAGAGCAGTTCTCACTTGGGCGTTGGAGATGTTTGGGGGCTGCAATCGCTTGGTATAGATATCTCTCCTTTGGGGAGGGGAGAAGTTTGCACTGAACCTGTCAGCCAGTATGTTGGCAATGTCTGTAGGATCAGTAATCTTCACATCATTTTGAACTAGTTCTGAGCATATCTGGGAGTTTCCTCCCAGGTTTCTAACATAGCTAAAGAAGGCCTTATGATTGTCTTTTGAGTCTTTAGCTATTTTTCTCTCAAAATTTGCTTTGGATGATTTTATGAGAGCTCTTAGTTTTTACTTATAGTGATCAAGGGTGTCTTACCTTTAAGGATTTTGCTCTATCTTGTAGTAGCTTCCTCCTTTTGTTGTAGAGTTTGTTTATGGCTGGGGTCCACCAGACTGGACGCTTGCCTTTGGTACAAAGAGTCTTTGTTTTGCTTGGGATTGCCTTATCCATCCAGTCCTGCAGGTGCTGGTAGAAGGCATTTGTAAGTGATTCAGCGGCTTGAGTACTGTTTTCTGCCGCTCGGGGCCTTAAAGGAGACCACACTAGTCTTTAGAAGTGTGAAGTCGGCTTTAGAAGTTCTTTACTGTGGTCTTTTTATTTCAAGTGGGGTGGGATGAGGACCTCCAGCGAGATTAGTTTGTGATCTGATCTCACCAGTGAGGGGTATACTTCCAGTGTTGAACATTGTGCTCCCATGTTCGTGATGATGAGATCAAGTATGTTTTCTCCTCTTGTGGGATGGTGACTAGTTGTTCCATGGCATTTGAGTTTATGAATTCCAGGAACTTTTGGGCTAGGGTGTTCGGGCTTGAGTAGTGTTCCCAGTCTATATTAGGGTAATTGAAGTCACCTAGTATGATGGTGTTTGGTGATACATTTATCCCCTCTAGTGTTTTCAGGAAGGCCATGTGAGGTTCCTGAGTTTGTGAGGGTGGCCTGTAACATGCTACAATTTGTAGAGCAGTCTTGCCTATGGTTAATTGCACCTGGATGGTCTCCGATGCATCGTGCGTTGCCACCAGTCTTGAGGTGTGGGTGTCTTTGATGAATATGGATACCCCCCCTCCTTTCTTGGTATTGTCCAGATTTTGGGGCCGGAACGCATGATAAGAGGTAAAACCTGATAGTGCTGGGGTGCTCTCAGGAGCCTTGAACCAGGTTTCTGTCACTGCACAGACATCGATGTTCTCCATACTGAGAAGGGCCTCGAGTGCGTGCATTTTGAGATTTAGACTTCTGGCATTGAGCAGCATTACCCTTAGTTTTTTTCCTTTTTTGTGTTCTAGGGTGGTAGGTTTAGAATTTGAGCCTTGCCTAAAAAGGCACTATGGGGTGGCAAGAGCCTTTGCCAACATCCGAATCCCAGGGTGACAGGTGCAAGCCGTCCCTTGAAGCAGCGTGGCTTGTCCAGCATGTCATCCCAGGCAGACAGACATTGATCCCCTTTGAATGACACCAGAGTTTAAGCCAATTGTTAAAGCTGATCATCTTATCTCTGTATTGTGGCATCATTCTTGGTGAAGGTAGGATACTGCTCAAGGTCAGGGTCATACCTGCCTGGGCTACATAATCAGAGAGCTCCTCAATGTCTCTTTTCATGTAGTCCAAGGAGGTACGTCTCAGGTCGTTTACACCAGCGTGGACAATGACTGAGTCGTATTTGTACCTGCTGTTGAGAGACCTGAGTGCTTGCGTTATGTGGCGGATTCTAGCGCCCGACAGGCAGCTTACTGTGATCTTCTCCTTACTCAGTCTGGTGAGCGGACGTCAGTGTGTCTGACTTTGGAGTCACCAATGACTAGTGTGTCTGGCATTGTGTTTGGCCTTAAGGGCTGTGACTGTTTGACACTCTGACTGTGAGGTCTATGTGTTGCAGGTGTTGTGTTCTGAGGTGGTGGTTGTTTGGGTGTCTGCTTTGGTGGCCTCTGCTGTTTTGGTAGATTTTGATCAGAGCCGCGAGTATGTCTTTGTGTGTTTATGTGTATGATTTGAGGTTGTGATGGTACTATGTGAGACTGGGTCTATAGTGTGTGTGGTAACCTTCTCCTCCTGACTGGTCTTGCCAGTCCTATGTTGAGAGAGCTCAGCCTCCAGTTTGGCCGTATAGTTGCATCTCTCGCATGTATTTGTGTTTTGTGGGAGGAGGAGAGGGTTGTCTGTGTACATGAGGCAATTGTAACATTGCCTCAATATTCCCAGGTTCACCAGCTGAGCAGGAGAGGACACTAGCAACTGATCCTCGACATGCTAGAAGGACTAGACAAAAAAACTTTAAAAGAGATTCCGGGGGACGTGGGTGACCGAGAAATGGGGTTTGCCTTTTTGGGGTGCTATCTATAAGAGTGCCGTATCAAGGTAATAAGTACTATAGGAGCAAGTGCTAGGTTTAACAGATAGAGAAAAGTCTACTTGGAGTCAAGTAGAGATGATCTTTTTAGGTATTAGAGAAAGTGCTAGTAACAGGGATGCTTAAAGGTAAGATTGAAAAGAATGCACTCTGCAGTGTGCACTAGAGAAGTTAGATATGAAAGTAGGTAACTTGAGTTTTACCTGTTTAAAAAGTTAAGGTTTAGTGGAGAGTTACTATTTTTAAAACAGTAAGATGGACTGAAAGGGGTGGTTACTTTTGTATTTTGGTGCTATGAAATACTGTAGGATGGCCAATAAATTTAAATAATTGAAGGGGTGGGATTTCAAAAGTGATGGTTTTGTGATTACTCACATAAGCCAGTGAAAGTAGAGAGAAATTAGATATATGGTCAGATTAACATAAGAGGCGGGCAACTAGAAAGACAGTGGTATTTAACAAGACAACTTAAATGGGTGGGAGGGAGGGAAAAAATTCTGCCTGACTCAGAACAGAAAGAGCTGTGGTCTCTTTTGAAGTTTTAATATGATGTTAGAACAGAATGCAAGCAAAACACAAGATAAAGAAAACAAACTACAGTATTCAAAATATAGAAAGGCAATACAGAAATACAAAAAATAACAGCAAACTAACCTTTCCTTCACAGCAAAGTGTAGCAGAGTCTGGATGAGCCTTTCTGGTACAGTTAGAGGCACTGACATACAATTTCCAATCCCCTACAATGTACAATTCAACATTTATGTTTAGAAATATCATACAGAAGAATAGAGTCTGTAGCTGTTGTATTATACAAGACTGACAAGCTTGGCAAATACCTGTTACGTTGCTGACTTAAAGGGAGAGATTACATCAAACATAATTAAAAATTTTCTGCCCAAGAAAGTTGGGGAAAACACTTTAGATAAAACTTATATTATTTCTCTTAAAAGCATATTAAATTATGCCACTTGACAAATATGTCAGAAACATGGGCAAAGGCAAAACAGTAAGTGAAGCAAAGACTATAAATACAGTATCAAATAAACTTCAGCTGCCACCTAGAAAACCTACTTTAAAAAATAGATTAAAGCAACAGAGCAAGCAGCAATGCAAAACACATTAAGAATAATATATATCAAGTAGCATTTTCAGATAAAATAGGTCCTGCCCACATGCAGATGTATACCTACATACAAGGCATGTGTAAATTGCGCCACTCCAAAGTATATGTTCACCAAACCAAAAAAACAATGCAATCACACACTGGTGTCAGAAATACAGGAACAAGATGAATCAACACAAATTATTGAAAAATGAAACAAAAGAAACAAATATTTTAATTGCTTTTGTCCTGTGGTATTAGGACTTCATCAAAAACCTGTAATCAATTAGGACAGTGAAATAAATTTCACAACCGCATGGCATTTCCAAATATAATGCATAATCACTAAAATCTAAAAACCCTGGAATAGATCTGAAAGATCTGTTAAGTCTAAACTATCTGAAAAAATCTAAAAAGCTAAAAGTGAAAAATTATACCTAATCAATTGTAATAAAATATGTAAAAGTGCATACAAAATAGTGTAATTCTACCATTTGTTGAGTATAAGTAAGATAAAGTAAAATATCCTAATATATAATTTAGCAACACTGGGCACTGGGCTTTAGGGCACTACTGATAGATATTCCATCATTCAGCCCTGGTGGGGATGCTGCATCTAAGTGCAACTCCCACATCAGTTCCTTATATTCCAATGTTAACTCACAAGGGCTGCCTATTGTACTCATCTGTACCTTCTCTAAAATGAAGCATAAACATTTCTTAAAGCCATTACAAATTCCTGAATGTTTATAGAGGGCATTTTTGATTGATGTAAAAATGTTCCCTTATAAATTTATATAATTCTTTCCAATTTGACCACATAAAAAACATCACATGTAAGAGAGCTGGAAAGATGCATTATCCCACTTGTTCTACAATCATATGTACCTAAGCAAGGAATGGTTTACTCATAAAGACATATGGCCCATCATTAATAAATAAGCACCATCTACAACTACCACACTTTGCCATATATATATATTTATTTTGCTACCATTCCCCACAGTATCATCCCTTCTGCTTTCGAACTTGCTTTTAATATTTCTATTTTTACTTTGACAGTTATTTTTTTTTTTTTAATTTGAGACCAATTCTTGGTAATAATGGATCTTGGAGAGTTACTGCCAGTGGGGAAAAGCATAATGAAGGATGTAACTCTATTGTCTTTTGTCAAGTTCTCTGTTTAATATGGGGGAGAATCTATTTGAATCACTACCACTTTTGGCTTCTTTAAAAATAGAACTCGCCAGATCATCAGCTGAACTCACATAAATTGGATCATCTCCTCAGACAGTGTACCATGACAAGTCTGAGTTTGTGTATAGGCAATAATTTAAATTAATCTAGGTTCACGCCCAGAAGTGACAGTTGCATTAGAAAATCAGAGAGGGAGAGAGAGAGACTGACACTGTTGGTGAAATCAGGACCCTCAACAAATACAGTAATCTGTATTATTTTTTAGAAAGTGCAACCACTACCAGTTTTAAGAAAGCCAGAAAGCAAAATATGTGTATATGGTTCAAGACAACCACATTCAGTTAAAAAACGCTTGGACTCCAAACTGAAGTTCCAAAACTATGAGGCAAAATGTTAAAGTTCATTTACAGTTATGGAAAAATGTTTGTATGTACTGTCCCACTGCCACAATATTGGGTCTAAAATGGATACAAGAAAATATACAGTGTTAATAATAAAACTAAGTATGTAGCTACTTCTGGGCAGACATATTTGAAGGAAATGGGAAAAGTTAAAATGAATTAAAACCAATTGCACACCACTACAGCTAAATCTCTCTCATCTAAGAAAAAAAGGTGGGGAATGAATTAAATAAATTAGAAGAGCAAGTTATTATTGAGAAAGTGGCAGGACCAACACTTTTAATATACCCAGTTCTGACAGCATCCAAACCGAAAATTCCAAGCTATAGATGATATAATTGTTTTGCTGAATGGGGAGCCAGTTTTTGGCAAAATGGATCTTAAGACAGGTTATTAACAACTTACAACAGCATTTTAGAAGGCTGATAACTTTTTCTGTACACCCTAATCTAAGAAAGTCTAGAAGTCTTATGTTTGATGCCTGTTTTGGAACCAAAGTCTTCCAGCATATCAGTAAGTGATATAGAGGACACCAGTTGCTAAAATATTCAGTGAGGATGTAATAGTTAATAGCAATAGCAAGATATCAGTAACAGTAAAGCTTTATAGAAAATAATTTACAGAGTAAAATATTGTGGCATGGCCTTAAACAGAGAGATATGTGAGTCTGGCAAAAGTATAATTAAGTTATATGATGCTGCATCTTCTCATAAATGTATGTTACCTGATTCTAATAAGGCCAGAAAACTACATGATTTAGCTCCTCCTAACAATGTGAAGGATGTCAGTCGATTGCTTAACACTGACATTTTATAAAATAGTTACCACAGTGACTTTTCCAGTGAAAAGAGAGTTGATGAGAAAACAGCATTTCTAAAGGAAATTTAATGAAGATCGCAGAAAGCTTTATGTATTGCAACAGAGCTTGTTTTTGAAACGATGTACATCATAGTTCCCCATGTCAGGGGAAAGGAGGTATTGAAACTTCAGCCCAGCATAGAATTGAACATCCAATGGTTGCCCTACCAGGTATGAGTACAGATATCAGAATTGTTACATAATGTTGAAAATCCTTTTTCGAATAGTGGAATGCTAAACAATTCCCACTCCAGTAGTTCTAACAACAGTATAAGCGAATTGTCCAACAGTTTTGATAATTGCAAAAATAATATTTTTCAGTTGGAGAAAAATGTTTTGAAGTTAAAATAAAAAGTTTACAATATGAAATACATTACTTAACCTAATGCATCAAAGGTGAGCAAGTTCCCTTCGGTTTAAGGATCAAAAATTCCCCAGTGGGAAGCCTGGGAGACAGGTTATTTGGGGATTTAGTGAAACTTTTTAACACTACAGGGGTGTCTATGATAAACATTCTTGTAGAAGACTACAAAATGAAAATCAAGCATTTAGAAGAACAAATAAGTAGATTAAATGACTCCATCAAAAACAGTATTAATTTTCCCCAGTTAAATAATTTGTACTATGTCATCAACGCAAAGACTAGTAGATTGGTATCCACCATTATCAACAAAAAGCACAGAAAACTTTACAGAGATGTCGAAGCATATCGAACAGGAACAGCATATGTTTTTAATAACAAAAGAGTTTTTCCATGGAACACAGAAGTGAATTTGGTATAAATAGTGGAAAGACATACCAGATTACAGAGAATATCAGTACACTGCCTGCTCAAAAGGGGAATCAGTCTTCTGCTCCATCTCTTAACAGTGAAGAACAGCTGCCCCCTGTATTATCCACTGTCCTTTTTGTTTCCAACCCCCAAATATTAACAAGGACTCCACAATAGCAAACAAAAGAGGATGAGGATGGGGGAAACTGAGGAATTCACACCAGTGACATTTATAAATTTGAGTAACTGCAAATTAAACCAAGAGCACCTTTCAGTATTATCCAAAGGTCTTTTATTTATTCATACTCAGACAGCAAATATCACCAAAGTTATTTTGGATTTAAGATTGTATATCCGCAATTGGACCTTAAATATTTATTAAAGGGCATGCCCTGGTTCAATGATAGCAATAAAAACACTTTTGTAAAAAGCACTTACAACCTTTCATTAAACAGTACCCTTCAGATCTTCAATAAAGTTTGTGAAAATGAATAACAAATAGCCTTTGCACCAAACCTAAATTTTATAATTTAAAGTATGATGAAATGTCTGCCTTGAAACAATTGTATATCAGCAAAGGCATTCGAGTCATGGGCACTGCCACTAGGCCATTGTTGGCATCATCATTCTTTAACCCATACAATACTCTATTCCTGAAATTGAAAATATTCAATCTTTGCTAACTTTGTGGATAAAATTTTACTTGAATGTACTAATTGATGCATTTTAATAATTTTATAATATGTACATTATTTTATATTTTTCTCATTTCTAATTATTTAATGTTTTTCATTGCTTTTGTAATGGAGTTTTCTCCCTGGGCCTCCACTGAAAATGGGTCTTTTTTCCACTTGGACTTTCCTGGTTACCAAATGTCAATAAATAAAAATTAAATGGACAAAAGTGCTCAGACTACTATTTGGTCTCCAGTTGTCATTCTAGTAGAGTAGCAGTTCATGTTCTTCATTTGAATTCTACATTGCCTTTTTGTTTTTAAAAATAACAGACTATTTCAGCCATTACTGTGGTATGTATTTAGAAGGAGATGCAAGTACTGTGGGATTTAGGTACTGGTATCAGGTTAGAAAAAAATTTGGTATGCAAGACTGATGAAGGTGATTGAAAGGCTGTCCTTAGCCATAATATGGGTACATGAACACTTCCATATCTATCTGTATGGAAAAGACGGTTTTGCTGATGGATCACAAGGCCTAGAAACAGGTTTTCAATGAGTCCAGGTCAAACATCATTATACAAAGAAATGTGGGCTCTGATATTATTACTCTACAGATTTAAAGTAACTAAAAAAAGACAAGAAGAGTATTGCAGAATGCATCTCCAGGTACGTACCTACACACATACATACATTAGTAAAAGAGGGAGAGAACTATTACAGATTGTTTAAAGAATGTGAAAACACCATTGCTGAGTGTGCTGCTAATTAATATATACCAACTCCATACATAGTCACACTATAGTGGGGAAAGTAAAAAAAAAACATTGCAATGCGCTAATGGATTACGTCATAGAAGTCATTCTGGTTTTGAAATCTTTGACAAAAGAAATCCATAGAAAATCCACTAGAAGGAAAATGCCTTGGAGGAGTGTTTGGTATGCAGTTAGTGAAGACAGACAGTGGAACACCATTCAAGAGTCAACAGTTTAAACGTTTTTGCCAAAATCCTGAAGTACAACACAAGGTTTCTTCACTGTAACCTTGGGTGAGCGGCATGATAGAAAGGTTCATGCCTAGTGTTAGCAAACAGGTAAAATTACAAGGCTTTGAGTAAACATTATAATTCATTTTATTTTGCCATGGAATTTGGTCATGGAAGCACACAGGAACCATTTTGGTGATAAAATTGGCTTCTTCAACAAATCTGGAACACTTCATGATATATTTCTGTCTATATACTTCAATTAATTATAATCATGTGCCATATTTCACCAATTCAAGCAAACATAAAAAAATTAAAATAAAAAGTAAACTTGAGACTAAAATTGTGTGAGTGTCGCCAAATGAAATTAGCAGTTATATATCTTATGATGCAGCAAACCTCACAAAATATCTGCTTACAATGTGGTCTGTTTTATAGAGATGGATTTTTGATGCATTAATATCCTACAGTAGGAATTCATCATGGGGACACTAATATATGTCATTATTTACTAAACACAGAATCCTCCTCCATGAAGAACACACACAGAACCTATGAGATTAATTGGAGCATTAATTGTAATACTAAATGGGTTATTTATTTGCTTCTGTAATTTATTTTATGTTGGCCAGACCTCTCACTCTTTTAAGTATCACATAGCGAACACATTAGTGACATTAGATGAAGAAGCAAATGAAGGCTTTGTATAAACACACCATAAGAAGCAAATGAAGGCTTTGTATAAACACACCATATCACATCCATCTGCTGTTTTTACTTTCACAGGTACATATAAATGTGCTATTGCTTATTATCAGTCTATTGCTTAATTTCATTACAATTTGATCTGTAAGTAATACAAGTACGTTGTAATTACCCGGGCATTATTCCACCCTGGTTTAAACAAAACTCTTAACTTACTTTTTTGTGCCCACCTTTTTTTTTAATAAATATTTTTGTGATTTTTATGTAATGGTGCTACTAAATGACAACAGCATAGAATTATTTTGACTGGATATTTTTACTTTTTTTCTTAGCATTTTACTATATCGTACGTTGATGCAAAGTTTATTTTCTTTAGTGTTAAGTTGGGACAAGATAAAGTGGTGTGAGTGGCATTCTAATAGTGAAGTTATGTGTTGCTGATTGTATCATATATCACTTGCTTATTTAATCAGTACACTATTTTAATGTACTAAAGAAATTTTCTTCTTAATATAATTATTAGAGCAGAATAGGCCATTAATACAAATGCCAGATTTAGACTGTATGGAGAAGTGTGTTCCCATCGATAATATGTTCCAACTCAGCTAATTACTCTTTTTTTCTGACATCCATAAGATCACTTTTCTATCATTTATTTTGTGAGATCATGTGCACCATCTGATATATTTATTTAATCATGTAATTTTATTCACTTTTATTTTAATTAATCTTTTATGCGTGAATGGACTGGTGGAATTTCTCAAGACTATTTGAAGTGTATAAGTAGAAGTAGCATGAAGTGTTTCAGATCTGCTGAAGAAGCTAATTTTATGGGTGAAACCAGTTGTATGCTTCCAAGTGCAAATATTCTGAAATAAAGTGAATTAGAGAATGGGCAAACTGTACATCAACACCCTGATTGAAGAACAAATGTTATCCAGCAGGGTATTAATGTACAAGTAATGCCGGTGACAAATTAATCTGCCACTTCATGACAGCATATCAAGCTGCCGTGGACCTTGGACTGCAAAAAAAACCTAACGGCCGTCATGATTTTATGCTCATTAAGCAGCGGTTCTGCTGTTTACCGAGCATAAAATGAAAAACAAAGGAGAGGGACTGTGTGTGAGAGAGCGAGAGAGATCAAGAGAGAAAACGACGTGAGACTGAATGTGTGTATGAAAGCAGAGGACACTGAACATATGAGAGAGCGTGAGATCAATTTTGTGTGTGCGAATGCCTGTATGAAAGAGAGGAGCCTTTGTGAGTGAGAGCACTCTTGTGTGACTGAATGGGTATATATGAAAGCAGCAGAGACTCTGTGAGAGATTGAGAAAGAGGGTAAGACTGATCTTGTGTGAGTGAATGTGTGTATGAAAGCAGAGGAGACTGTGTGTGCATATGTATGAAAGCAGAAGAGACTGTGTATGTGTGCATGAGAGAGAGACAGCTCTATGTAAAATTTTTGTGTTTTACGTGGTTATTATTTTTTTAAGCACTATTTTTTTTGTATATGTTTGATGTAAAATGCTTCCTCCAACACCATTAACATATACTACAGCAAGTTTGAAACATTAGGCAGAGGAACTATTTTACATTAAAAATATATTAAAAAAATAAATAAGCAAGTAAAACACAATTTTACAGAGAGCCTATTCTCTAAGTGTAATAATGCCCTCCAAGGTGTGTGTTAATGTGTAATTAATGCCCTTCCAGGGGAGCAGAGGCCCTTTGCCTGTGGCATTAGGCCTCATAACACCCCAGGGTGGGCATTAATTGCACATTAACACACACCCTGTCAGGCATTATTGCTTGCTTATACCATCCACTCTGGCTTTTATTGATTTTACCCTTTACATGTTTACTCTGAGCAAAAGTTTCCCAGGTACATGGCCTATTTTTAGAGATAGTGGTCCCAGTATTAGTAAATCCAGTAAAATAGACAGAATGAAGAGAATTTCCCAGAAGCAACAGCGCCACTGTTTTGAGTTTAGGAACAGCCTTGTGTTCAGCTGTCAGCTCAAAACTAAAATCTTTAATAATTCAAGAAGCTGATACAAAAGATACACATCAAAGACAGAGACATCATAAAGAAATGAGTAAAAACCCAAAATGATATTATACAGATACCAAAGAAAAGAGTAAGAGACTATCATTTAAAATCAGGACAGACTTTTTAAACAACTTCATGGGAGCAAATAATTATCCTTGTACAGTTCTGACCTTTATGTTATACAGTGTATTAAAAGGTATATAGTTGCTTTTGCATGTGGGAAGCACATCCTAACCAGCTATTGCTTCTTTTTCAAACCTTCTAAAGAGAATGGTGACCTTGTGGACAATCACATTATCATTAGTAATAATATTCATCGTGGTTTAAAATATATTTATTCTGATGAAATCCTGAATGTGTAGGGAGAAAAGTGCTTAATGTTTTTTTGTTCTTTTTAATAGTGTGTATTTCTATTAGTTTTGGTCCATCCGTTCATTTTCATTTTATTCCCGTACCACATAGTTGCCTATTAGTAATAATTGTTTAGCAGGAAATACACATACTTAATCTGGAACTGCCAACATTATAAACAATCCCACTTACTTTAATGACTACACTTGGAATGTTAAAACACATTTCATTTTTTTCATACAGTCTCAGTTCGCTTACAACTTATCTTACATCCTCTCCTCTTCAGACTTTCTTTTACTCACTACTCAAAACAAATTATGTTAAACTTTTGCCCTACTGTCCATCTTTACTCTCCCTCTCTGCCCTTCTTCCTGTCCACATTGCCAACTAAAATCACAAAACGCCTTGTAAATACTGCTAAATTACTGTTTTCATCTGCACATTACCTCCTGTGTTCAATATCACAACTATTCTACTAGCTGATAATTTATACTATTTGTTAACTTTTACCTATACTCATCTGTACATATCATATGTTTGCTTACCTTTACAACTATTGTAAATGACTAATTATTCTGTGAGTATTTCTTTGCATCTTGAAGTTGTTATATATTTTATGTACTGTTTGTATGTTAAGTGATGTTGTACTGTGGAGCTTTTCTCCCCAGACCTCCACTGAAAATGGGTTATCTTGGCCCAGTGGACTTTCCCGGTAAACAAATGCCAATAAATAAATAATACAGGTTTCAGCATTCTTGGTCAGTGGTCACCTATTAATGAATTTTCTTTTCAGCAGAGAGAAGAAACAAACTATCATGATTTTATTTTATATGATTCAGAGTATATCATTCTTCACAATCAGTAAAGTATTTTGAGATTTGCATTGTTAGTTGTGGTTTTCAATGCTTTCTGCAGCTGCTGTTTAAAAGAAGTGATGTACTGTTAGGAATTGTTAGCAAAAGTTTATATTGAGAGAAGATGTATTCCCTGATTATGAAGAAGCTTTGGGAGAATTTCCTGACCTCTTTTCGGCTTGTTAACCCTGCAGTAGTGCTTTCATTGACAGGCACCATATATCCAGAGCACAAAGGACTATTTTATTCCTAGGTTTCAGTTGTCCCATAGAAGAATGTTGAAGTAATTTGATTGGGCCACCTGTTGAGCATGAGAAGAAAGTATGTTTAAGATAATTTATTGTTCATGTCCTTAATGAAACTTATTTCATTAGTTGGTCACAAATGTCTCAAGATTGAAGCTGTTTTTTTTGTGCTCTGCCTTTAGCTGTTTCTGTAGTGATAACTGAATAGATGTAGCTGACAAAGATACGCTGTTGTTAGAAGTGATTGTCTATACAGTTTTTGTTACTGTGTGCTTCTTAAATGTGGACATGTGCTGACCTTCAGTCCTTTATACCTGAACGGCATTCACTGTGCTATGTAGCGGCCCAGCTGTGATCCTGATGCCTGTGTGCTGAGTGACAAGTTAGTGATGAGATATACCAACTGCCAAAGTGCATTAAACAATCCCATATAGGATCACTTACAGAAAATCTTAATTTTAGGAAGAAAAATTAGTTCTATTTTGTATTACAGTAAAACAGAAAGGCAGGATGTCAGTATTAGCACAGAACTTGGGTATGAAATGTGCAGAGTGTATGAGGACAAAGTATAGAAATATCTCCAGGTATTTCGGGACCTGAAGACAAAGGACAGATTGAGAGAGAGGAGCACAGGTGAGAACTAAAAGGGGTTGTTAAAAGTGGCATTACAAAAAATCATAGATTACCTAGTAGGGCAGAACCACCTTGTCAGAGTAAAGACTAAAATGAGGTTTAAGTAGATGGGGCCTAGACAAACATTATCAGAGAGAGTGCTACAGAGACCAGCTTTACAGAAGCTGAAGTTGTCGGGTACAGTCAGTAGACAATGAGTCTTTGTTATCATGTTTATGTCTTACATGTATATATACATCTAATGTGTAATTTCCCTGCATTTGAAGTTGTTTTGCTATCTTTGCTTACCACACTCACAGCATTCTGTTATAACCATAATAATGTATGTTATGTGTAGTAGCAGTTGTGAGTAGCAGAAACAATAAGAACGTTGATGAAGTAACAGTTTGTAGACCACGAGATATAAAAAAGAAACAACTGGAGCAATGTACTATAAAGGATTTAATAACAAAAAAGCAAAGCTTTCAAGTTCAATAACCCTTCGTCAGTAGCAGTTGTGACAAAGGGATATACTGCCAGCCGAGATAGCTGGGATTTTGTAAATAATTATATGTTATTTGTGAATATTAATATGATTTATATAGAAATGAAAGAGAAGGAGATACTGTCAGCCCAGCTGTCTGGAATTTTGTAAATAATCATACGTCATTTGTGAATATCAGCATACTCCATATGCTTGTCTTACAGATGTATTAGAACTATATGTTATGTATATGTTAAACTGCTGGTACAGAAGTGTGTGCTGAATAGGGTTTGTACAGTACTGAGCCTAGATGTGTGACCACAGTGTACCCTGCTGGATTAGAACAGAAATGTATATACAGCATAGTGGCTGTGTGACTGTATACATTTTTAACAGTGGAAACTGGAGCATAGAAGGTTAACTTGCAAAACTTCAAGAAATACTTGAAATTAAATTATTTTATGATTGTGCTATAAAAGTTTTAATGCAGCAAGGAGACAGGATGTCTAGAACTAGGGGGCCTTCTGCATTGTTTTGTAAGTGTTTTATTGTTTTATGTCTTCCAACAGTTTCAAAGATCTGAGAAATATTGGGTATTTTTCACAGGGATATGCTAAAATGCTGGCAGTTTCTAGCAATGGGGGTTTTCACCTGGGGTAGTCAGATGACTAAAGTGATGTCATCCTGCAAGTTTCCAGCAGCAATATTTGAGATATTAATTTAAGAACTCTCTGAGAGAGAGGGGGTCTTTTGTCTTTGACCTGGAAACATCCACTCACCACTTCTCCTTGCTTGTTGTTCTGCAAGTAAGTTTTTAGGGCAGAGTAACTTATTTTAGATTCAGATAGGAATACAGTAAGATATAGCTTAGATGTTTTCTTTATTTATTTGAGACTGTCCTGCAATGTTGCTTTAAGTATTTCCTGTGATTTTGAACTCTGATGTAACTGATTATTTACTGAGTATTGTCTTGTTCTTTTATTATTTATTATTAAATATATTTAAACCTATATTTGTGGCTGATATTTGTGAGACATAGTTAAGCTCTTAGGGTACTTGCATTTCTATTTGGTGACATTGTGGGCCACTTCTAATAGCCTAGTCTCTTGGTCAAACTACCATTTGGATAAATAGTAACATTACACAGTAAGATTGGACACCCTTTGCTAAGGGCCTTAAAAGAAGCTGATAAGGAGCTGGCTGGTGGCAGTGAAAACTACCTTATAGTCTGGGCAGAAGGGGGCATGGCTACTAAACCTGAGCCAGCCTTTCCCAGGTGTGTGTATGTGTATAAATCAAATCTCTAAGTGTGTGTGCATCAGCCACTTGGACAGGGACACGAAGCAATGGTTGGACAGAGAGGGTGCTGGAGATCTTAGCATGGCCACTCAGCAGAGATTTCAACTCTATAGCTGTGCCGGGGGGGGGTCTTTTGGGGGATTTGGAGAAAGAGGTAAAAACCAACCCCAAACTGAGTGTGATCTCTGTGTGCTTATAAGGGAAATTGCACTTTACTGTGTGTGTACTTGTCATCTTCCAAGTGTGTACGTTCCCCACTGTTGCCAGTGATGAAGATTGAGGCTCCTTGATTACAGGGCCAGTGCAGGGGCATCACAGCAGTAAACAGTTTTGAATGAAATAAATGTGAAGTATGTTTCTTTCTGTTGATTTATTTAGTTCTTAAATGGTGGTTTGAAATATAATACTTGATACAAGCACGGCGCACTCAGCTAAGATAACACAAAGTACAAACATGCTGGCATATATGTATGTGATGACATTAGGTGCCATAATCAGATTGTAATAATATCTTATCTCTTTCTACTTCTTGTATTTGTCATGCAGATATTTTGACAAGTCACCGACCAGCTACACAGCCTATTTTTAATTATCTTGAGCAATCCTTCTTATCCAGTATGTCTCAGAGTCCATGCACTGTTGTCTCGGTTACTAGCAGCTCTGCTACCGTTCCTGAAAGTACAGGTGTGGTTGCCACTGGCACAAATGTGCAGGTAAGTCTGGCTTTTCCCTCCAAGAGTATAGAGAGAGAGAAAAAGAGAGAAAATGAGTAATCTATAGACATTCTTCACTCTTGAACACACAATGTTCCATGTCATGGGGCAGCTTTAATCTTCTGGGTTCAAAATGTAAATGAGAATTATTTCAAGATTTCTTTTTCATCATCAGTAAGTCTTTTGATGATGGTAATATGGCAGCTAATCGGGGAAGGTTATTACAGCAGCAAAAATGGTGCTTCTGCTGTCCTTTTCTTTACGGCTAATGAAACAGGATACTGCTGTCTAGTATGGAAAAATTAGGAAGATTGGCATCTACTGTCTTGAAACAAGTGTAGTTGTTGATTACGGGGTACTGTTGCTCAATATAAGACCATAGATCAGAGTTAAGCTATTTCTGTCCATTAGGCATAACTAATTAGGTAAAATCTGTCAATTAATTGTATGCGATTGTCTCTTTATTGTGACAAAGTGTTAACATCTAGCTGTGGGAAAATTTAGGTCAGTAAAATAACCACAGCACTTACTCAACTTGTGTGGCTCAGTGAACTTAGACTTTATCAGGCAGTTCTAGTTTTCTGCACAAACCAGTGTAGGGTTTTTATCTAGCAGATCCAACTTCCTGCACAGACAAGTGTAAGGTTTTTATCTAGCGGTCCTAACTCCCTACACAGATTATTGCATTATTTTATGCTTTTGGCTGCACTGATGTAGGGGCAGCATGAATCCTCCATAAATGCTGTGCTGATGAACACCGTCAGTTCTTTCGACTGCTTGAAATCATGAATTACTTGACAGCATTTTCAGTTTGTGAATGAAGATATGGGTTGCTCTGGTGTAGCTTCAGCACATTGGTAAGTATTCCAGTCGCATGTTTTCAAATTTCTTATAGTCATGCTGTTTGTTTATTTCCTTCCTTAAGTTTCTTTAGTTTCCATACATAAATCTGGTAGATTCCCCTGTATAATGTTCTCCTGAGTTATCTGTAACACTGTTGCATTTCATTTGCTAAAACATGGTTTGATTTATTTCCCCAGTAAACAGAAAGCTTCTCAGTGCTTTGGGTGGGGTTGGTAAAGATGTATTGTATTGAGGAAATATTCTGTAATCCATAACTCCAGTTTGTGCTATTCTAAAATGCTGGCACAGTGAAACATGGCATCAGTGTTGGTACATTGAAAACACACCTACCAAAAATCCAAAAACATCAAAACAACACAAAGTACAAATAGAAAACAAATAGTCTACTATTGTGATCAATCAAACAAAATGCAAATACAAAAAAATATAACCAACTTCAGACAAACTGTCTAAATAGTGGTACTTTAGGGAAAGGATTTTTTTAGGGCTGCAGTTAGGGTTAGCACACATGAGTCAGGGTGGATGGGGGTGCTTTGCCCCCCTACACCACCTTAATTATATAGTAATCCTAACTGTACCCCAAGCCTCAACATTAAGCATCACCTTATGAAAAATACTTTCCATAACAGTACCACTAAACAAGACACTGTCATACACCAGCACCTGTGCATACACATACTACATTTATCTCCTTCCTGTAACCCTAACCTACAAACAATAATGCATACACTCCCACCCCTAATGCTGAAACTTTCTGTATATCTGAAAATGCTGGCATTAACACACACACACACACACACACACACACTACTTGCTGTAACCACAAGCACATCTACAACAGAAAAGGAGAACTTAATGTTTCTCCTTTTAACTCCTGCATTCAACAAATAGTGCTTTCAATAAATTAAGACAGCTGTAAATTCTGACAGTAAACTGAGTGTTCTATAGAGTGAATTGTAGCAACACATGCACTTATATATTTTATACATATATATATATATATATATATATATATATATATATATATATATATGTGTGTGTGGGGGGGGTAAACTCTAGAGATAAGGAGCTAATAATCACCATTTATCAGACACTACTTACAGTGCAGTTGAGTATTACATGTAGTTTTGGAGGTCTTGTAGGAAAGAAGAGGTGGTCACAGTGTTGGAAAGGGTATGGAAGAAAATGATTATTGTGGTAAATGAATGGAATACTGGGACAGACTAGACCAGGTGTGTCCAAACCTTTTAGCTCAGGGGCTACTTACCATACTTGGTAAGGTTCAGAGATTACATTACCATACTGAAGATGCATCTGCTTTGTTTATATTCTACTGTCAAAAAAGCACATCAGTCACATAAAAAAAAAGCAGTAGTGGATTCTGTATTATTGCAGGCCAAAAAAAAAAAAACAATGAATATCTAAGCCTAAAACAAATGAACCAAACCTCCACAATTGAATTTCCTTTTATTATACCCTCCTCGGCAAAAAAAATATATATATCAGAAAAACATATTACAGCAAGTAGGAAGGACTGAACCATACCACTCCTTCATAATTACAAAACTCATCACTGTAGGTGAAAAAAAAATCAACATTAATGCAGGCAGAAAAAAAAAACTTAACATCAGTGTAGGCAGAAAAAACTAACAGTCAATGCAGGCAAATGTTATCTGTGTCACAACTACTGAGATAAATTTCACTTTCAAACAATCTCCCCTCCACCATTTGGTTATGCACAGTAATTCTAGCACAAATCCTTGAAATGTATGCCAGGTGTTAGTAGAAAACCTTAACAGTTGTCACAAATGGATAGAAATAATTTGTCAAACAATTCCCCCACCTGTCTCCAATCAGTTATGCACAGCGACTATAATAGCTCCCCCACCTATCTGCAATCAGTTATGCACAGCGACTATAATAGCAGTTCAATCACTTAACCCAGAAATGAATACTAAGGTCAGAATGACACACACAAGTTGTAATGATGGTAACATATGCTTAATAGATAATATGTACACTTAAATGTAAATACATAAATTCAAATCAATAAATTATTACACAAATTAAATACACTGCCGCACCACATAAAGCAGTTTACTGTTAAATAATGTTGCACAAACAAAGTTTATTACAAAGCATGTAAATGAAAAAGAACATTGAATATTATAAGGCTTTTTTTCTGGTAAACAAGGTACTCTTAGCAGTTTTGTGTCTGGTTGGCATGTCATTAGAAGACAATTTGATAGAGAGAAATTAAATGGCTTGGAGAGTGTTTACTGAAAGCATTCAAGCGTTTCTCACCTGGGAAAGCTATAAAGATATACAAAATCAAATACTAATAGCACAGGCTGTACTGTACATCTAAGCATTACTACCCTTTCTTTCTGTTTAAGTCTAGATGGTCTGTATCAACTTAGAACTTTTGTTGTTGTTAGGAAGCAAAAACTTCAACATTTGAAGGTATACATAGCTATGTGTGTTATTAGGTTTTAGGGGGGTTGTTCTGTTTGAGGGCTTTCAAAAAACAAAAAGTTATGTAAGATGTGACATAGTCTGAAATGAATATGACAAGAAACAACTATATAAAAGACTAACCTGCCAAACAGTATATGAATGTAATATAAACGTTGGAACTAGACATTTAACTAAAAAGCAGTTATACATAAAAGGTAGTAATATCTATATAAAAATTATGCTTTCTCTAATGTCTTTCAATCTGAATGTTCTTACAGATAAAAAAAAAAGAATAGTGAACTGTATTTAAAATGTAGAGTGCAAATAGCTATGCTACAGGGGACACACCTGGAAAGAGTTGAGCATGTGAATTTGATAAAGAAAAGTGTCAGGATAGTTATTCAGCAGAATATCTTGGGCAAAGGAAATGAGGAGTACTTATATTAATTGCTAGAGGAACTCTATCAGTAATAGAAAAGGAAAAAAGATAATAATGGAAGATATATAGTACTAATGGGTTATTGGCAAGGGAGGAAGATTACACTGGCATGCATTTACATTCCACCTAAAACTGTTATAATGGAGCTTAAGAAAATTCTGAGAGAAATAATCAGCTTTCAGCAAGGAATATTACTTATAGGTGGAGACTGAAATTTGGTTTGCAACAGTGATGATGTTACTTAGGGCCTAGAAGGGAAAATATAACAAAGGAGAGTAGTTTTTTGAAGAAATTTAGGAAAATGTTTGGCATGAAAAATGTGAATTCAGTACTAGGAGTTTGGATTGAATTTACATATTTTCCAAGATACAAAAACTGGGCTAGGCTAGATAGAATTTATATCTCATAGGAACATGTGCACTTAATTGAAAATCTTGAACTACACCCAATAACTATTTCAGATCATGGGCCAATAATTAAAATAAAAATACAAGGTAATGAAATAAAAATGAGACACAGCCGGTTTCCCGCCTATTAGCTGAAAAGAGAGGAATTTAAGGAATGGGTTTTGGAATTAATTCAGGAGCTACTTGAGAAGATAGATTTTTTTTTCTGAAAATATAGGTAGAGTATGGGATAAAATTAAAGTGGAGTTTAAAACTAGGGTGGAAGTAAAGGAAAGGGAGATATGGCTAATATGTAACAATAATTATTTAGAGGGACTAACAAATGTTAAAGCATTACAAGTATTAAAATGAGAGACTTTAGTTAAAATTAAGGAGAACATTAACAAACTGGTGGAGACTATTACCTCGAACACTGAATTTGAGAACTACAAATCAAGGTATAATAAAACTTTTGAGTCCATAGAGGTGAAGTTGGTAGCATTGAGAAATGAAAAGGATAAGAAATTATTAAGAGACAATCATGATTATACTAACATGACAGTGTATCCCCTCCCTCCTAGTAGGTTGAATACACATCTACAAAGCAAACTACTTTGTGATGAGACTGAACCAACTGTAGTACCTGATTTGGATACTTCAACAACTGAAAGCGGTGTCCCTTTAGATACATCCCAGCTAAGATGTTCTGAGAGATTGGTGGGGAAACAAGGGTCCAACCAATCAAGAACAGAGAATTTCAAGGGGGACCCCCAGGAAAAGAAGTCGTCATCACTGGCAGCACAATGGAACCAATTGGAGGAAATCTCACCAATAATATATGTAGAAAACATGAAAATAACTAATTATTTTAACTTTAAGATCCTACAATTATACAGTTGTGGTTGTAGAACCAGCTCACCATCATTTATTTTTGAAAGAATTCAACTTCATTCCAACCAGTAAAGCTACAATAGTGGTGACTCTTACTGATTTAAAGTTATTTTCTAGGAAACTGAATTTTCAGATTTTGTTTGTTGATAAAGAGGAACAATCAGGAACATCTAACACTTTCAGGAGGAAAAGTGTGGTAAATCCTCCTCTCCACCCTGTCATTAATATGTTCAAAAGGTTGTGTGAGAGAGATCTTAGGGTTCTCCTGAATGCCAAGAACTGGAGTCAATTTTACAACCTTACATAACAAGATAAAGTAGTTTTGAAAGACATTAGGTCTAGAAGTGACATTCGTTGTATGAAACCAGACAAGGGTGGAGGTTTGGACATTGAGGACCCCATGATTACTCAGGACATTTACACAACATTTTGGCAGATTCTGAGGCTTATTCAGCTGTGTCACTTAATGAAATCAACATCGCATATCGGGGTATTAAGGTTATATTGGATGAGCTGCTGTTGTTTGATGTCATTTCTCAGGATTTGTACAACTATTTGAGGGTCCTAAATCCGGTCATACCAAAAATTTTTTGTATCCCCAAGATCCATTCGGATTTATATGACCCAACATTGAGATCCATTGTGGTGGCAAGAGGGTCATGTACAGAGCCCCTGGCCAAATATATTAATTTGTGTTTAAAGAATGTTTTGATGGGCCATAAACATATTGTGAAAGACTTGTGGGACCCAGTTGACAAATTACGTGACATCACCAACATCCACTATTGTGTTTTTGCAATATGTGACACTGAGTCTCACTCCCGTGATTCCCCATGAATTAGGTCTGACATGGTTTTCAGAGATTATTAGCAGATCTGGTCATGTACAGCTGTGGAAGTAGATTTACTTAGGAGCTTTATGGAGACAGTACTTGATAATAGCTACTTGTGATTTGATGTTGAGTTCTTTAAGCAAAAGTGGGAGAAGTAATGGGGGCCACAAACACTGTGTTGTTAAGATGGGAATTGGATACGGTTTTCAACTCCCCCTATATGTTAACTGTGTAGCCTATTTCCATTTTTTAGATGACTTACTGATCATCTGGTGGGGGTCACAACAGCAGGTTTCCGATTTTGTATCGGAATTGGAGGGTACCACCAACTTTTTATGTTTCACTTGGAAGGTCGATCATTACAAAAGGAACTATCTGGACATTGAATTGGTATGATCAAGTGTTGATAGGCTGGACAATTAGGATTTATAGGAAATCCACCTATTATATTCCTGTTTGTTCTTTTCCAGTTGTCACCCCCTTTTTTCAAAAAAGGGGAAATAAAGAGACAACTGATCCGTGTGTTAAGACTAACTTCTGATGATTCACATTGTCTAAGAGAGTTTGCAGTGTTGATGGACACGTTCCACGAAAGTGGTTATCCTGACCATGGCTTGTCTCCCCTTCATGATGAGATTTTGGCCAATAGAATGGCTGGAGGTTCCTATGCACCAATTATTAAATTTGGCTTACAAGGTGCCATGACAACCCATTCTGAATCCAGTTTTGACACGTGTGCCAACGGTGCTGTTTCATACCATGGATGCTAAGGACATTGAGCAGGTTATACGTAAGAATTGGTTTATTTTTCAACACCATGACAAGATGAAGAAGTTATGGGTGAACCAACCCACTTTTTCATATAAAAACAAATCTAATATTACAAATCTGTTAGACAAACCACTGGTGTGTTGAGAGAAGAATGGTGTTATGATAACAAAGAAGTATGGAAGGTGCAAACAGTGTAGGTTTATTGAAACTGAATATACTGAGCAGATTTACAAAATAATTGGTAAAAGCTTGAGAGGTAGAAAGTTTAATTGCCTATCAGAGAGAATGATTTACCTGGCTCGATGTGCCCACCTATTCAGTGTTCTACATGAGGAAAACTGATAATGGCTTGAATCGAAGAGTATATTAACACAACTATAGTATCCAACAGAATGACAGCAAAAGTACTTTAGCTAAGCATTCCATTTTATGTGTTGAGTTTCAGTTCTTTGTTTTTTTCGGTGATTGAACAGCTCAGTGAGGGAGCTTTTGTGGGTGATTAGCAGACAAGACTTTTGAATCATGAATTATTTTGGCAGCTAAAGTTGGATTCCTGGTTTAAATGAGAGCATTTTGATTTTTAGTAAGGTAAAATTATGATCCAGTAAACTTTGACACTGTAGCTCAGGGGTTAGAGCACTCGTATTGTAAACCAGGGGTTATGAGTTCTAATCTCATCAGCCTGTTTACTTTTTTAGATGACTTTATTGCCATTGATAAAATCTTACTGTTGCCCGTATTATTGGTCCTTGTGGCCTTTTTTACTATTGGTCCTTTTTACCATTCTGGACCTTTGATTGGGTAAGATGTAACCTATGGGGTTTATGTATTTTATCTGTACATTAGTTTTTGTCACTGCTACCATTGGTTGAACAGTGAAAATTGCTTTTCTCATTGGTTATCACAAGTATATTGATCATTGGTTATATTACTGCTAGTAGATTTTGAATAGGGTGTATGTACTCATTATTATTATCCTGAATATTAGTTTTGCTTGGTTATTTTTGAGGGATGGGTGTGTTTGAAAGCCTATTTTAAGCTTACTATGTTAGTAACTAGCAGTTCTGAAGATGTCAAATTAACAGACGAAAGTGCTAAACCGTTTAGCTTTTATTTGGTGGTATTTTTAAAGTGTTTTACTAAGTTTTTCAACTGAATTAAAGGAACTTTGTACGTGGAAGCTGCTTGCCATGTACTGAGTTTATTTGGATTGTGGATTTGTATTCGGTGTCAGTTAGATTATAAGCACTTGTGTGCGCACACATGCATAACGTAGCCATAGTTCATCCTCTGCAGGATCTGTGAAAGCCACTAGGATCATTATTGATATCCAGCACTATTAACAAAATAGTCAGGAACAGTTCCTAAGGCTGTACTATATACCAATTCAACATTTGTGCAGACATATTAATGTGATGCAAGGTTAACTGGAAAGTCCTGAACGCACGGTTTCAAGTCACAGGAACAGTCATCCACAGAAAAGATATTTATTTTAAATTGTGTTATTGAGGCTTTGGTGGGGCACATAAAAGGCTTTGGCAGACAAGATCGTGACCTCCAGGCTGCCACCTGTTGGACAGCTATGAACTAGACAGTGTTATAGTCTCTTCCTATCTTTTTTCATTTCTCCAAGTCTTTTGGGTTTCTAATACCATGATGGGAATGGACCCCATTTCTAAGTCAAAGTATGATTAAAGTTCATGAAATTAGTATTGTTTCAATCTTTGATGTTAGCCAGTAGTGCTCTTTGCAGCACCCGCAGTGTGCCCAGTAATGACTCCTTCTGCAGTTCGTATGGAGTTACATGTATTGGTAAATATATCTATATGTGATTGCAAATTCTATTTTATAAGACCCATTGCTCCTGCTACTATTGGAACTGTCTGGGTATCTTCCTTCCACATTGCTCTCGTTTCTGCCTGCAGATCCTGATATTTTATTACTTTGTGTCTGTCTGTACGCAAGACACTGTAGTCATTGGGTGTGGCAATTTCAATGAGCAATGTTACTCTTGTCTTCTTTTCTTGGACCACTATATCCATTTTTCTAACATCTATCTTTTGAACTGTTGATAATGGATGATCCCATGTGATACAGACATCTTTATTTTCTATGATGCTTTGTGGCTCATATTGCCAGTGTTTTTCGGCCACTTCAGAACCATAATGTTTGCACAATGCCCAGTGGAAACAGTCTCGCCACATTATTATCCCTTTCAGTATACAGTCCATCTGCCATTAGTATGTCGCAACCAGCAAGGAGATGTGCAACTGTTTCCAATTCGGTTTAACAAAACCTATATTTCTGTTTCTCCCACATGTTCAATGGACTTTATACACCAACATGTACGCAGCCCACTATCTTGGACCACCAATATTAACCTTTCATCTCTTGGTTTGAATTTTCCTCTCCTTAACCATTCCTGTGTTCATTCTTGATCAACATGTGGTTCTTCCAGAAGTTTTCTATACTTGCAACTATATTTATGTTTTTTCACATTTCTTGCCTTCTCTTCTGATCCTTCACCTTATATTCTTTCATTTTTTGGCACATTCAGTTGCTGCCTGATTTTTATCTACTTCTGGTTTGATTTCCACTCCTGCTTGACGCTGATATGCTTCTGGTAGATTAAGCAGAGAAGTCATCTTAGATTTATTCTCTTCATGTTTCAAAACTTTCATTACATTTGGGTCTTGTGAGGTCAACAGATATGTGTGGAGTCCCACAATTGCAGATCTATACATATAATCAATTTCAAGGAGGCCCATCCCTCCTTCGGAGCAGGGAATATGTGATCTTGGTATGCACTGATTTTTATAAATCATTTGGTGAACATGAAGCATCCTTCTTGTTTTCCTATCTAATCTATCCAACATGTTTTGGGGCCAGTCGATCACTCCAAAACTGTAAGTTAGAACAGGAAGAGAAAATTGGTTTTGTAGCATGGATTTTTTTCCTAGATGTCAGTGTTGTTTTCAGGATTAATTTAAGTTTTCTGAAGTATTCCTTGCTAAGTTTTATTTGCATTTGTTCATGTTTTATTGTTGATCCTTCATCAATTCCCAAATATTTATACACTCCTCCTTGCTCAAGTTCTTTTATATGACTTTCTTGTCCCAAACTGATGTTTTTGTGACATTATAGTTTTCCTGCTTTAAAGGTTGCTTCTGCACATTTATCAAGATCAAATGACATTTTTATATCATCTAAAAAGTTTTGACAACTTAGAGTTGTGCTTTCAGTTCCTCATCTGATGAGCTATACAGTTTTAAATCATCGACAAAGAGAAGGTGAAAAGTCTTTACACTTTGTTTTGTAGGAGCCAGATTATAGCCATGGCCTATACTTTGAGTAAACAGCTTAATGGATTAAGGGCAAGGCAGAATAGTAACAGAGAGTCACCCTGGAATATCCCCCTTTGAATTTTTTTACCTGGGATAACAATTTGTCCTTTATTATGACTTAATTGCAAAGTGGTCTGCCACTGTTTCATGGTCACTGTAATGTAGTCAATCAGTGTGGGGTGTATCTTATACATTTTTAAGTACTCTTTTATCCATGAATGAGGGTTACTATCAAATGCTTTTTTGTAGTCAGTCCATGCCATACTTGAATTCTTCCCCTTTTATAGTTCTCCACCATGACTTTAACAACAAATGATCCTTTGTTCCATATAACTTTCTTTTATTTCCCTTTTCTTCTACTGCCATAATTGAGTTTTCTTCCAAATGACTATAAACACTGTCAGCATCAATTCCTGTGTATAGTCTGTAGATCATTGGAAGACAAGTTATTAGTCTAGAATTTTTAGGGTAGCTTGCAGGTTCACTCTTAAGTAGGAGCATTGTTTTAACTGTTGTTAGCCAGGTTTGTGACTGTTCTGGGTGTGCATATAAATAGTTCCTACTCATGGCTAAATCTTTGTGTAAAGATGATAATACTTCTAACCTGAAGTTAGGTACTGCATCTGGGGCTGGAGTTTTCCAATTAGAGGCTTTTCTTAACTTTCAGTCTCTCTAGCTGTTACTTCATCCCATTTCATATCCTGTACCTTTAAACTTCTTTACTTCTTCTGTCCATTTAGCATCTTTGTTATGTTCCACAGGATCTTCATAGATACTTCTCCAAAATGTATCTAATTCTTCTTTTTTTGGTAGTCTTTCAATTCCTTTTACCTTCTTTCCCAGTTCTCTATAAAACCTTTTTGGGTCATCTGTAAATTGCTTATTTTGCACTTTTCCTTTATATTTATCTTCGTATCTTCTAAGTTTTCTGCCTGCGCTGAAATTATTTGCAATAGTGCATGATAGAGCCTGGTCTGTTCTAATATTGTGCATTGCTTTTATCACATCTCTCTTTCTTAGCATTTTTGTTGATCTGTTCTCTCTTCTATAGTCTTCTAACAGTGATGCTTCTTGTCTTAATTGCTTTATAATTTTCTGTATTCCATATGTCCATGATGGTATTTGATTTTTCCCCTTCCTTTCCCTCACTACCCTGTGTTCTTGTGTTAGAACTTTATCAGTTATTAATTTAGCTGTACAGTAATATATCCTCTCTACTTCTGTTATATCACATGGATCTCTATGAACAGTCCTGATTACTGTGTTCATTTTTTTTTCAGACTTCTGACTTTTGGGGTTTTATTAACCTTCTGCAGTCTATTTTTCATTGATCTTGATATATCTGTCCATGTCTATTAAATCAAGCAATTCTTCTTTTAGCTCATTTTCCTCGAAACTGAGAGTACATCCCTTGTTTTCCAGTTCCTGTGGGCATTCTATAGAAGGTTCTGTCGCATCTTCCTGTGACATAGTCTCATCAATTTCATCCTGTGCCGTCCATTGCTCTATCATACGAGAACTCACTGGCCTATCACTCCTCAACATTGACTGCATCAGAGTTTCCACAGCTTCCTGTTTTTCCCTTGCTGTCTAGCTTCAAGTGAACATTTATACTGGTTTCCTGTGGAAGGCTCCAAATTATCTTCATATGGCACCTGACCAATTGCTTCCTGTTTCACTGGTTTCCCCTTAATTTGGATATCCATTACTCTATCCTGTTGTGGTGCTTTCTGAATTAGATTTTCTGCACTAAATCCTTCACTTTGCAGGAACTCCATACCTCAGTTTCTATTTCTTTAACTTCTCCATTACTAATCTCCTTTTCTATTTTTCCTCTGTTTTCTTATTTTTTGTATTGTAAAGTTTTCCATGTCTGGATTCCTTTGTCTGTATTTCTCTTCAAATATCTTTGGTGCTGCTCTTTTTGTATTGGTTAGTTTTGCTTTCTCCTTTGCATAAATATTACACCATATTAAATCTCTTTTCTTTCCCATGTCCATATTTCTTCTTCAGATGTTTCCTGATCTTCCTGTTTCTCCCTGCTTTGGGGACTCACTCCATACTGCTGTGCTGTAACCTGTGTTAGACCGTCTGTATCAAATCCTTCACCTCACAGGCACTCCATAATTTCAACTTATATATTTTTAACTTCTACTTTACTGGTCATCTTTTCTACTTTCCATCTTTGTGATGATATTTTTTGTTGTAAAATGTTCCTTATCCGGATGCCTTTGCCTATATTTCTCTTCAAATATCTTTGGGGCTGCCTTCTTTACATTGATTAATTTAGCTTTCTCCTTGCATAATATTGCACCATATCAAATCTTTCTTTCTTTCCCATGTCCATTTTTCTTTTTTATACTTTTCAAATACCTCTTGGTTTTATTGTTAATATTTTTTCACTTCTTCAGATGCTTCTTTTTCCAAACAGATCAAGGTTTCTTGATCTATAAACTGTTTCTCAGAAATCTGTTTTATTAATGAACACAAATTTCATTATGAAGCTTCTGACAGTTTTTCTTGCGGAAGTATTTTTCTTTCCTCTAATTTCTCTCTTAATCATTTTGTATATCTTGTATCTGAAAATTCTGGGCTTTTTGCATAATAGTAACAATACATAATTTCTTTCTTATCCTCTATAGTCCACTTTATCGTCTTTATTGCTCTTCATTGGCCTATCAAATTTTGTGATTTGTGTGGACAGCTACTTCTTTCTACAACAGGGCTGCCATCCTCCTCCTAGGCCTAGCCTGGCCCCATCGTAGGAATGTTTCCATATTTTGAGGATTCTACACTGTCTTCTATTCCAGTCCTGGCACCAGTGCGTCTACCAAGATTGGACACTTTTTTTATCCTGGGTCTTGTGTACTCATCTATCTTTTTTTAGTTTTTGACCTACTCCTGTCCATGATGCATGCTGTATGAATACAGTCTGTATATCAGTGTCGCCTTGGTGAGATTTTGTGAAAACAGGGTCCACCTCGTAAAGGTACTCACCAAGACTTGAGGATGAATTCAGTTTTAGCACTACTACTCTCCTTTGCTTGCTGACTTTTCATCTTTCCATTCAAACTCCTGCTACTGTCTAGGTTATGTATTGTGTTAAACCTGGAAGTGCTTACTCCATTACAGCTCATGCAGCTTCTTTTATTAGTAGCAACTAAATCAGCATATTATGAAGCAGTACCAGCTGTAGTGTAGAGTGCCTGGATGTACTACTGATGAACTGGGGTAACAAAAAAAATGAATCTACATACACAGCTTAATTGGCCTCAGTTCCCAAGTACCTTGGTGAACTAACTAGTTCTATACCAGGAATACTGCATTCAACAGCCACAGCCATATGTTAATTTGATCTTCAGATATGTTTGTTGTAAAATGAGTTACCCTCAGGACATCACGGCAAAGCCAATAACCCTTTATTCATCATTTGTATACTATAAAATAATCAAGATAAACATCATAAGGTGGAAACAAAGCTGTTATTATCTATAATAAATCACTGAAATGGACCACTCCTTTGCCCACTAGTTGCTTGAGCCATTTAGACTAATAGAGCTGAACAAGCTGAATCAAACTAGCCTGGATGTGCATGCCTTCTGACTCAACTGCTGATGTTGTTAAAGATGTCCTTCAAAAGTAACTTCAAAGACTGAGAGAATTTACAGTTAGGAAGGATGCCAACCTTGATTTAAAACCGTCTTTAAACAGTTACTACCTTCTTTCCACCAGTTTAATGGTGTTGGCTCAGATGAACATGTTTAGTACCAGAACTTAATCTTCTGGAGGATACAACATTCTAAATTGGATCAAGACAATGTGTCTGCAGCTAATAACTTCACAGCAGCTAGTATAATGTCTCATGCCTTCGGTGACCACCTATCATTGTTTTCTGGCAAGACAGGGTATGATCCTCAAAGCTCACCACTGTGTGTGCTTAAAATGTCTCAGAAACTTAGGCTAAAAGAACATGAGCAGTGCTAGACGATTGTTGCCTCCTGGAGTTATTCCATGTGGTTAAAATAGAAATCTGTTGAAAATAGTAAGAAATTACATCCAGTGCAAATTTTGGTGCAAAGTAGTGAAATTCATTGCAGATTTTGATGAAAAAAATAAGTGACAGTGTCACTCTATAAACAATGTTGTATAAGAGGAATGATGTGCAAAAATTGAAGCAGTATGTGAGATGATGAGGCAGGTGAGTTAGAAAGCAGTAGTCATGAGGTTCCATTCTCGCTGCCTAAAGAGCCTAATAAAGTGCTAAAACTGGATGTTAAGGAGGTTACAAACAGTCTGGAGTGATTAAAGTTAAATTGTAAAACATAACAGAACTGTTTACTGTATTTCACAAATGTTTGTGGTTGCTAAGAGGTAGTGATGCAGAATGTTTACAGGAACAGCAGGAAGCAAAGGGGCTAACCAAGCAGCAACTAATGGAGATCTAAGAAAAGACTGATGTTGCACTTAAGGAGTCATATCAAATGGAATATAATTACTACAGATGAGAAAATGAGAAGGGCAAACATTGAATACGTGGTATTTCTGAGAGGGTGAGGTTGGATTTGCTGGACTGTATTAAAATATGATTGCAGAATAGAGACCAACTTCTAAGAATTCATTAGGCACTGAAATGGCCAAAAGACTAGAGATGCTTTAGCCTGAGTTGAAATATAGAAAGCTTAGGCCAGTTCTTTTGTTTTTTTACATTGCATAATGAAAACAAAAACTACTGTGGCAATTATGGTAACCAGAGCATAGACTAGTCAGTCAGTGTTTGTAGACCATGTTTATTCTGGAGCAACATTGCAATATAGGATGCAGTTCATGGATGTGATTCAGGAGTGTAAAAGGAGAACATTGAAGTTTACATTATCTTGCACAACAACGCTGACAGTGTACATGATGACGTATAATGATCTGGAGAAGGCTATTCATTGGAGTAGAAATAGCCTGCTTCCTTGACTTAAGTGTGTGGGGTCAGAAAGAAAAGATAGTGGCCTTGAGAAATGTTGATACCTCAGTGGAGTGCAAGGAAGAATGGAAGAAAAAAAAACAGATTCAGATGAGAAGTTACTGCTGTTCATATGGGCAGGCCGAGCATCAAGATATTTAGACAGATTGGGAGAAACCGTATGAATTTATTAAGAAACAT